>NC_089016.1:23216991-23348548 GCF_963932015.1 Anas acuta | reverse complement strand
AGAGCATCTCTCAAAATAACTTCAAGAGTTTTCTAAATGTACATAAAGATCATTGCTACATTGTATGCTCCGTAAATTGAAATAATTAGTCAAAGATTTTTAAAGAATTATTTATTTGAAGAAACTGAAAATAGGAGTAACCACTCATAGATCATAGAATCATAAAATGGCTTGGGTTGGAAGGAACCTCAAAGATCATCGAGGTCCAACCCCCTGACCATGGCCAGGGATGCCACACACTAGATCAGGTTGCCCAAGGACTCATCTAACCTGGTCTTGAGCACCTCCAGGATGGCGCATCCACAACTTCTCTGGGCAACCTATTCCAGTGCCTCACCACGCTCTGAGTGAAGAATTTTCTCCTAACCTCTAATCAAAATCTCCCCTCTTTTAGTTTAAAATTATTCCCCCTTGTCCTGTCATTTTCTGCCTGAGTAAAGTCTCTCTCCATCTTTTTTTATAAGCCACCTTTAATTACTGAAATGTTGCAATGAGGTCATCCTGGAGCCTTCTCTTCTTTAGGCTGAACAGCCCCAGCTCTCTCAGCCTTTCTTCGTAGGAGAGGTGCTCCAGCCCCTTGATCATCTTTGTGGCCCTCCTCTGGACCCGTTCTAACAGATCGACATCCTTCTTGTGCTGGGGGCTCCAGACCTGGATGCAGTACTCCAAGTGGGTCTTCTCAAGGACAGAGTAGAGGGGGACAATCACCTCCCTTGACCTGCTGGCCACTCCTCTTTTGATTCAGCCCATAGACTTGTAGTTGTTTAGTTTCATCAGGAGGTCTCGAAACTGCTCTTCACTCAGTCCTTTATGACTTGTTAAATGTAGTGGGTTTATGTGGCAAGCTCTTGGTAGTAGGGGCTGCAGGGTGGTTTCTGTGAGAAGAATCCAGAAGCTGCCCCATCTCATGTTAGATAAGGGACAGTTTCAGACGGTTCCAAAGGGACCTGCCGCTGCCCAGAGCTGAGCCAATAAGCGATGCTATTTGTGCCTCTGTGAGAGCATTTTTAAGAAAGGGAAAAAACCTGCTGCAACAACAGCAGCTGGGAGAGTGAAGAGTGAGAAACAGCCCTGCAGACACCAAGGTCAGTGAAGAAGGACAGGGGAGGAGGTGTTCCAGGTCCCAGAGCTGAAGTTCCCTTGGCCTGTGGAGCAGGTTGTCCCCCTGCAGCCTGTGGTGTACCACAGTGGAGCAGGTTTCCACGCTGCAGCCTATGGAGGAGCCCACAGTGGAGCAGGTGGATCTGTTGAAGGAAGCTACAGCCTGTGGAGGACCCCCACTGGAGCAGACTCCGGGCCAGACCTGCCCATACGGAAGCGGATGATCTGGCAGGAGCTGCCACCCGTGGGGGACCCATGTTGGAGCAGTTTGCTCCTGAGGGATGGACCCTGTAGTACTGACCCATATTTGGAGCAGTTCTTGAAGAGCTGCTGCCTGTAGGAAGCCCACACTAGATCAGTTCAGGAAAGATTACATCCCGTGGGAAGGGCCCCATATGGGGTCTCCAAAGTGCTACAGACTGACTGCAGTCTCCATTCTGCCATTCCCCTGCACCGCTCGGGAGGAGAAGGAGGACATAGAAGCGGGTGGATGGGGGGAAGGTTGTTTTAGTTTGTTTTCTTTGTTTCACACTTCTCTAGCTTGTTAGTAATAGGTAATAAATTTCTCTAATCTTCCTGTGGTGAGTCTGTTTTGCCTGTGACGATAATTGTTGACTGATCACCCTGTCCTTATCTCAGCCCTTGAGCCCTTCTCATCGTATTTCCCCCTCCCCTTTCCCTTTGAGGAGGGGGAGTGAGAGAGCGGTTGTGATGGAGTTCAGGTGCCCAGCAGAGTAAAACCACCACAGTCCTCCTTGATACCACCAGAATATTTGTGGGAGGGGAATTTCTTTTGTAAGAGAAAAGAAAGGAGGCTTTGACACAGTACTTAATATCAGTATGGTCCACTTCTAAGCATTAGCTGGGTACTGCAAGAGTTCAAAGAATTTAGACATTAAAAGTTACCTTTACAAACCTAGAAGAATTTTGTCTAATCATTTGTAACATACAATGAACAAGAACATTACAGCAGATTTGAGGTGTCATAATATGGATTTTATGTAGAGAGTGAATTTTCTGACTGAAACTAGGTAATTTAACTTTACATGTTGAATAGAAAATTTCATTATTTGTCCTCTTGACTTAAAAAGCAACAAACCAGGGTTATTTTAGATGGTCACACTTTCCATTGCTATGTCATTACAGTTTATCCTATAATTTTGCACCTTCATTTTGTTCCATGAAAAATCATAATTGACACTCAGATTTCTTTAGATGCCTTTTTTGCTTTTTAATATCTATACACAACAATTAATATTTAGGCCTTTACTTTTTTCTTTATGAGGTTTGTTTAATTGTAACTGAGGAGTCCTTAATTTATGCTCCTGGCTGATTAATATATCACTTAATTTTTGATACACGCCTCCAAGTCATACACATTTGGTCACTCTCAACCCTCGACATAGTCTTTGCCTAGGCTTGGGTGCCACCAGCTTCCAACCTCTGGATATATGTTCTTGAAGAAGACAATTTCTGACCTTCTTGCTGTGGTTACTCCTTCTTCTGATCATATTTCATAGGCTGTGGGTAGTTGGCCTTTATTGATTTTTGAAAAAAAATATGCACTGATGGAATTATCTGCTGTATGTTTCTTAGTTATGGATGTATATTAGGAAGGAATGCACCAGGTAGCTATCATTAGGAGACTGAACAGCCCACTCTATAATGTTGAGTTGGGCTATCAAAAGCAAAACTAGGTGAAGTGACAGAGAGCTAGAATTAGAAATCCAGATTGGAAAGCAGTTTAAGTGATAACTCTTCTTTTAGAAGGAGATTTTAGTTACGTACCAGTGAAGGGATGTTGTTCCTCAGTTGCATGTTAATAAATTTGTTAGGGAAGAACTACTTCAAGTCCAGAAATTTGTCACTAAATCTTACCTATTCTATACATTAGAATTAATTGTGTGTCAGTGATGTTTGTGAACTTTTATAGACTTTTAAAGTGTTTGGGGTTTTGTTTCTTGGTTCTAATCAGGACTGTTAAGGATTTATCCTACTGGTGTTGAGATTTTCAGTTGAAAGCAAATACTTCATGTGATTACTGGATTGACAATATAATGGATTTGAAAATTATTAATGACATTAACAATGGGGCGAGTATGACATTTGCTAACTTTTGCATATTGTTAAAACAAAAATAACGCAAAGTCTTGTATGTTAATGGTAAGTAACTTTTAAACAAGATTTGCTGTGTTTTTAAAGAATCGTTGATGCAAATATTGTTTCATATATTTTTATGCTTCTCATTAATTTTCTTTTTTAAAGATTGGGGCCACGTCCCAGAAACTACATGAGCAGATAATTATTTTCATGAGAATTATATACTTTCACTACAAAATAATTTGATAAAAATCTTGTCTGTAAAATTGTCATAATTTAGGAGAAGAATATATATAAAGTTGGTATATTTTCTCCTATTCATTTTCCCTCCTAAAGATATGGTAAAAGCATGCAAATCACTTACCTTCTTCATTTATATTTCGTCTGTAGATCACGTAAAATTGTAAAATTATGGGACTCTAGATGACTTTGGCAATCATGCTCAGGCTGCAAAAAATCTGTAGGTATAGATGATCCAGTGGTTGTGTTAGCTGTTCATATGGCCTAACATGATTACTGTTACTGAATTAAATGCTTTACCAAAGCTTTTTGCAATTGAGTTTGATTTCATTCAATAGTAAAGACTTAGATGCAGTGGCTGCTTTGAAAAGGCTAGTTTTCCTCTGTTCTGTCTTCCTGCTTACAAAGGGAAAGGCTGTTATTTGCTGTCAACTAGGTGTAAGAGGAGAAAAATACATTTAATTAAAATATCCAGATTTTTGAAGTCTGCCTCTACTGGGAAACAGACAATAATTCCATCTTGAGAAATAAAGGATAACACTGAAGATGGAAAAATGAAGGAAAACCAAACTTGTTTCTTATTTATTTATAACAGTAGAGTGCATGCCTGCAGCCTCAATAATTTTGTTAAAATATAGAGCAGCTTTCTGGGATATAATTTGAGTAGCTGCTCCATGCGTGGCATTGTATCTGTGCTTCTAATTATTACATGGCACTTTCCAATAATAGTTGAATCCAGATTTTTTTCATTAACATAATCTAATATAATTGTAAGTTAAGTTGTGATTATTCTTGTGTTTATATTTATATTTGGCCTTTTTGAGTATACTGATTAATTGTTTCATGCTGTAGAAATGTAAGATATGGTCCTTTACAGTCCTTCCTAGTTGTTATCGGTATTGTCCTTGTTGAATTAAGAAAAGAGATCCCACTCCTAGATGCAACTTGCTTAAAATTGTGGTGAAATCTTTTGGCAGAGTTGGGAATTTATTTTACTGATGTACTCCTGGTCTTCTTTCACAAACTCTTTAAGTTCACATTGGGCAATTTTAGGTGTGAATAAACACATCTGTGGAATTCTTAGGTCCCTCAAAATAATTTTAAAAGAGCCAGCAGATCAAGAATAATTCTTATGTGATTATATGGTGTTTCTGTAGCAGATTTTAAAATGTCCAGCTTTTGCTACCTCTCATAAAGAGAGTGGATATTCTGAGAAATAAGATGCTGAGGTGTGTTTTGAAGAGCCCATCTAATTTTGATGGACTGGATGGAGATTGCCATCTGACATGACAAAAATAAAAATATTGCTAGTAGCTTTCTCTTATCCTTCTTCCTATTCTCTTCTCCTCCTCCCCCCCCCCCCCCAGTTGAAACATGTATACTCTCTTTAGTGTCCACATCCACAAATGATGTTTATTTTATTTCTGTCTTGTCTTACCCTTTTTCTTTCTCTGTGAGAGTAAGGTAGAAGCATTTAGAAACATGGCTCCTAGTTTTGTAGTTGAATTTAATGGTCTATTTTAAGGCTCCATCAGGCAAAATTAATTCAGGCTCAAAAAACACAGACCAACTGACAAGTAAATGCTTTTGTTCTTGACTGGGTGTTAGAGTTTGTACTGACTTTTTATTATGAAAAATATTTATTTTTGTAGTCATAAAAGATTGAGACAAACATTTTCTCTTTCTTCAGATCTATCAAATTTTGAGTCTCGCTGTTTATTACAAACAAGCATAAAACAAATACAATCACTATTTATGGGGTGTCTTTTTGTTGTTTTTTCTTGTTGTGTGGCACTCACCCCATACAACTTAGTTGTATAGAGTTTATTTTGAATGTTGTCTAAAACATGGAATTTAATGGAGTGTTCTAGTTAGAACAATAGCATTTGTCATTCCATAGTCAGAAGAAGGTAAAGGATGTGAACTTGAATCCGTTCAATGACATTCATGTTACATAGAACTGGATAACTCTCCATTATTAGGTCTTTTGGGTTTCTAGTCAGACTTTTTGTGATATCTTTTTTTTTTTTTTAATTTTTAGCTAATAGTTCCTATAAACAGCCCTCATAAAGGGAAATTCTGTTTACTTGGTCTTTTAATAGTCAAAAATTGCAAATAGGATCTTTACTGTAGCTATTAGCATAGAAGGCCTCATTTCTGAAAACTTAAAATTCCACCTGCCATTAAAACTGGAGATACATCTTTCCATGGATTCAGTACAAACTTGAGTGTTGGAAACATAAAGTGTAGTCTTATTTTAATTCTGCCATTTCTGTCACATGATTTACATCCTCTTTATTTCTCCATCTGAAAATCCAAAGATTAAAATATTTATGAAAACATTTAAGGTTAACGGCATTTTCGGTGCTTGACTCATGTGACATTACTAGTAATATGAAAGTTAATTTTCAAAATACGTATGCTCAAGCTATGCTTGGAACATGCACATAATGTTAAAGAATTCGTTTATTTGGATCTGTAGAGAAACTCAATTAAGTGTTTCTCCATAGGTGTGAATTTAAGCATCCATAGATGAAATTCTGAACGTTTCTATATATACATGAGGTGTTTTTATTATTATTATTATTATTATTGGCAGACGTAAGTCCAACACTCTTTGACTGGGTTCTTTTAGATATTCCATATGTAGAGATCTTAATGTTTAATACTAACTGTTGTCGTTTAACCCCAGTAGGCAGCTAAGCATCACACAGTTGCTTGCTCCCTTCCACCCCTTCCCCAGTTGGATGAGGGGAAGAGAATCAGAAGGTCAAAATTGAGAAAACTTGTGGGTTAAGATAAAGACAGTTTAATAAGGAAACAAACAAAAACCACAAAGGAACAAAAAACAAGTGATGCAAAATGCAATTGTTCATCATCAGCTGACCAATGCCCAGCCAGAACCTGAACGATGGCAGCACCCCCCTGGCTAACTCCCCCCAGTTTTATTGTTGAGCATGACATCATATGGTATGGAATATCCCTTTGGCCAGTTTGGGTCAGTTGTCCTGGCTGTGTCCCTCCCAGCTTCTTGTGCATCCATCCCTAGCCTACTTGCTGGCAGGGCAATGTGAGTAATGGAAAAGACCTTGACTCAGTGTAAGAACTGCTTAGCATCAGTGTGTTAACACTATTTTCATTACAAATTCAAAACATAGTACCAAATGAGCTACTAGGAAGAAAATTAACTCTATCCTAACCAAACCAGCACACCAACTTTACTTTTTTGAAGTTATTTGACACTACACGGGACTTTGATTTAGCAGAATGAAATAGCAGTTTACTTCAATCACAGTACAAATAAAAATTATGCTTAGCAGAGTATAGTAGTTGCAATATGCAGTTGAATCATAATACGAATGCGATTCTTGTTGCTGGTCTTCATCATGACTCTGGCCGTCCCCAGTTGCTAGGAAGGAATACATGGGTTGAAACTGGCTTAAGCCTGTTGCTCTCTTCAAAGTTCTTTCTGTTTTTTTTTTTTTTGTTTTTTTTTTTGTACAGTTTTTATACTGTATGTTCTATACTGAGTTTTTTATACTCAGTTTGGCTGAGCCACATATAGCCCTACCCATTCTGGTCTGGCTAACTCTGGAAGACATGTATTTGCACGTATTTATTTATTTTAATTAAGCAGGGGACAGTTACACAGCCAATTGATTCCCTCAACTATTGTAGCTATTTATCTAGAACAAAGACTATCTCCCATCTCTTTTGTGTTTTAATTTTTTTAAAACGCTTGTGGTCAGTCACTCTACTTCTTTACTTAGGCAGTGAATATGTACTCATGAAGTTATCCCCTCAGAACCTTCTTCCATTCTAGGAGTTCATTGATCAATCACAACATGAAGTGTTTAAGTTTTTTACATTTTGACTTCAAAAAGAGAACTTTTCTGTAAGATACCTTTTTGGCATTGTGTATAAACACATTTTTCAATAATTTCATTATTTATATTGTAGGTCATGCAGGAGTCTCTGCCAGCATGATGAAGAAAAGAACTTCCCACAAGTAAGTTGCTAATATTTTTACTAAAGAATAGTTCTCAATAACTGGAATTTCCATTCTAGAAATATATCTGTATTGTTCCAGTCACTTTGCTCTTGAAAATCATGTGGAGTAGTATTCAGCCAGTGTATGTGTGTAGAGTCAGACTTAAATTCTTTTGGGAGGGAGGTGGGAAAGGATACACCATTGGTGGAGTTCTAAATATTGTTTTGAATGTTACTCTGAGAGAAATTATCCTGTGAATACAATTTTGTAATTTACTCTGGAATTCAGATGCAAGAGATTGCAAGCCAGAAATTGAGTACATGTACTCTAGGATTTGTTACAGCTTTAGTTTTCAAAAAGGATTTTTCACTTTTTTTTTTTTTTTTAAATAAAGAACAAACTGAAGCACTTCTTATAGAAGGCTGCTATTTGTGTGTGAAGGATACTTGCTTATCCTATACATTCATGGCACGTATTATTCTCTCTACTACATTTTGAAATAGTAGCAGCTAAATGATGAGTATGAGAATACAGAGGTAATAGCTTGGACATGTTTGACATTAGTGTCTAACAGCTAGATGTTGCAACTGGCTCAATGTCTAGTTGGAGAACTAAAAATAAGCTGGGGAAAGGTGAAATATTAAGATACTGCTACTTATATTTTAATTATGAATTACTATAGTGGTGCTATACGACATGCATCAATACAAAGCAATTTGTCTGGCAGGAATATCTTCTATGATTAACATATTTGAATTAGTATTAAGTGTTTCCCAGACACAACACATGATGCTCTGCTGTAATCCCTTTCACCAACTCTTCACTATTCACTCTTGTCTATCTCTTTACAAGGCAAAGATAAACATTTATTTGTTTAGAGACAGGTAGAGTTGGTTAAAACTTAATTTCTCTTGTTCTTTTTCAACCGCTCAGAGAAAGGAGTGTATGATGGGAAGACTATCAGAGGTGGGTTGCCTTTTGTACTTGAGGGTGGCTAGATTTGTCTTTATTGCTCTGTTGATATACACTTATTCAAATAGCTAAATAGGTTGTATATTTGTTAGCATAAAGGCTTTTATTGGGGCATATTAATTTGTGATCCTATGTCACATGATTTTGAGGCATTTAATTTAAACACCCAACTGAGTTTTATGTTAATTTAGCCTAATCTGTTTTAGAATTGTTTAGTAAAGGTTTTATTTTGTACCAAACCAAGATGACTTTTTGTGTGCTGCTCACTGACTTCTCTAAGAATGAGAGACTAGTATAGAGTTGTTTATACTTGATATTCATTACTTAAATTTTTGAAATGAACAGGTAACAGTAAGTAGTGCTGTAGACATGTTTATACTAAACAAGTGGGATATGAATGCCTATGTAAAAATGTATGCTGATGCTACTCTGAGCTGTTATAGCCAACCATGAATTAGTAATGCATACTTTATAGTTGATTTAGTTATGATGACTCTTACATTCCTCATTTAAAGGAAAAAGAGGAACAAGTCTACTGGCATTTGAAGGCCATAGGGCCTTCAAAAACTTCTAAACTAGGTTCAGAAAGTTCACAGGGAAGGGAGGAGCCAAGTGTATGGAACAGGGGAACTCAGGAAGTGATAAAATGAGCTGTGTGGATTAGTTTTCTGAACTCTTCTTAACTAATATGTTAGTTAACCATTGACCCTTTTACTGACTCTTTTGGAAGGGGTTCCCATGGTTATAGGTCAGCTGCAAAAGATCAGTTCTTACGTGAGCTTTGTCAATGTCAATAGGTAGTGATGAATATGAAGCTGACCCTATTGTCAGATCAGTCAGTAGTCTCTTAGCTTTTATCCTTTCAACTACCACTGAATTTATCCCTTGTGAATTTCACACTTATTGTGGCAGGTTGTACTTGGCTAAGGGCCAAACTCCCATCCATCTGTTCACTCCCCCTCCTCAGCAGGGCAGGGGTGGAAAATAGGATGACAAAGCTCATGGGTCAAGATAAAAAGGAGGTTGCTTACCAATTACCGTTGCAGGCAAAAGAGGCTTGAGTTAGTTAGGGAAAATTGAGTTAGGGAAAATTATTTTATTGCCAATTAAAATGGATTTGAATTGTAAGAAACAAACATTAAAATAATACCTTTCCTTTCCCATGATCAACTTCACTCCAGACTCCTCTACCCTCTCTTCCTCCTCAAAGCAGCACAGGGAATTGGGGAGGGGTATTTATAGCCAGTACATAAGGATTGCTCTCTGCTATTCCTTCCCCCTGTACTTTTCCCCTGCACTGGCATGGGTTCTCTACAGGCCACAGTTCCTGTCAGGAAATATCCGACTGCTCCAGCATGAGTCCTCCACGGACTACAGTGTGGATATCTGCTCTGGTGCCACAGAACACCTCCTTTCTGAAACTTGGTGTTCTCTTTGCTCTCTCCCTCTCTCTCCCCCCTCCCCACCCCCCTCGCATGCTCCCGCTCTCTCCCTACACCCCTCCCCCTTCTCTGCCTGTCCAGCCTTTTTTGCGCTTTCTTTTATGTTTTCACAAAGGCATCACCAACTTTGCTGATTGGCTCAACTTTGGCTTGTGGTGGAGATGTTGCCAAGCCAGCTGGAACCAGTTGCATCTGTCACAGGGCAGCCACTGAACTCTTCTCACTTGAGGCCATCCCAGTGTCCTAAGAAAATGAATTTCAGAAGTGAATAATGGTTTTTGAAGGAGTACAGAAACTAATTTAAAACTGCTCCCTCAAGTAATGTGTCCCATATTGAGGAAAAAACATTTATAAAAATTATCTGATCACACAATCCCCCTATCAGTGATGTTATTGATAGTCTATAGTATTGAGACAGGGAACGAGATAAAGGATGTTGATTCCTAGGTCTTAGCTAGCACAATTGTATGTTAACGACCCCAAAGATAAGGGAGTAAAAGACTGTGTGCATAGATAATGGAACCAGACAGAACTGGCTTGACTGCTGATGTCTGTCAAAGAAAGTAAGGGTCAGGAATTTAGAAGACTCCTGGCCTTCATCAAGAGACCACCAGAGTACACCAGATGACTACCCTAGGACTCCAGTATGCATGCGAATAGGGGCAGTGTTATATATGGAACTTAGTTCCAAAGTGAGTGCGGAGGTCTTCTAACCACGGTTTCAATCTCCTGTGAGGGACTCGGCCGGTGAAGGACCAAAACGATTGCTCTAGGAATTCGTGGGTGGGTTAACCACTTGCAAGACACCTCTAGACACAGGCACAGCCAGGGATTCGGAACCTCTTTGAGGGTTTCAGGGATTTGGAACTTATTTAGAGGTTCCAGGGATTCAGAAATTATTTGAAAGTTCCAGGATGGGTCAGGTGAAAAGGGACCGATAACATGAACTTTGAAGATTGAGTCTACTCCTGGAGATTTGAAAGTTAGGCTTAAAAGAACTTGAAGTATATCGGGGCATAGCTACCCCCGTTGGATGCTAATTGTAGTGATCGAAATAATAGGAGGGAAATATACCTAGAGGATTGGTTATCTACTTTGATCAATTGAATTTGATGTGTGTGATGCTGCTAGTGATGATTATTATACACCCTGTGGAACAATGAGTTGGGTGAAATATTCTAGATATGGGATTCCAACCATTGCTAAAAACTTGTTTATAAATCTTGCAGAGAATATTGCGAAGGCATTCTCTTGTAGTTCAATTGGCCTTGGCCAAATTCGAAGACAAGACACGAATTAATGATATTCAAAAGAAGAGGAGGGATTGTTATATATGGAGTGGTAATTCGTGTCGAGAAAATGGTTGATATTAATAAAGAAGGGGGAGATGTGGGATTGTGGCCATGGGGGTTGGAAAGCCCTGTGGTTGAGATAACATTAGACTCTTAAGGATGAGGCCATCAGGAATATAAAAGAGTTTAGAGGGAACAAAGAAGGGTGATTCAGGAGACTCCATGCAGTCTCAGGGTTTCTTGTTCTCCAGCCATTAAGGCATGGAGGTTTCTGTGTGTTTGCTGTTGTTGTTACATTCAAAGTTGTTTGACCAATGAAAAGTTGTTTTGAAAAGAACTGCTGTGGAGAGAAGGGTATAAGAGGGGAGCCTGGCCTCGAGGGGGAAAAAAAAAAAGGCAACATCATAGAATGAAGTTATGTCATCAATAAAGAAGCAGGAAGAAGGAATGAAAAGAAACAGGCTGGCAGAATGGAGACCAGGACGGGAACAGGCATGTTGATCGCCTCATGAAGATAGGTTCGGCCAAACTCGGCAAACCACTCAAAGAAGCTCGTACTGAAAGTCTCTGGGAATAGGCGCACCAGAGCAGAGAAGAAGCTCAAGCTGAGAGAAGCAGACCTGCGCACACAACTGCCCCTCCCTGGTAAGGAGTTGTGCATTATGGGGAATCATACGTCCTTAGGAACAAAGACTGTCCTGGTAACCTTTCAGCTTATTCTCCTTATTAACAATTGGACAGTTTATGATCCTGAAATATGGGACCAAACTGAGGTCGAGGTGTGGGACTCTGCAACTAAAAATGGCAAGGTTGCAGTGGGAGGTGCCGAGCAGTCTCTGAGGCCTTAAAGAGCCATGTGGGACCACAGTCAGAAACATGTGGTTTGCCAGATAGTGAGGGAGCTGTGGGCTCCTTTACTGATCCTTCTGCTACACCATCGACTGCCCCACCGCTACTGCCATCGCAGGCCTTTGCTGTTACGCCCCCTGCTGACCTGGACGTGCCTTTTGACCCAGGCCTCATTGGCCTTGAAAAGGAGATGGATATGCTTTTCTTCAGTCTGGGGAGGACGGGATACATAAGGCCTGAAGACCGAGTTGCTTGACAACTTAAAGCGAGACATAGACATATTGTTCAAAGGGAATGGAAAATGGAGACTTGTATATAATCAAGAAAAGGAATGGAATATGGAGACTGAGTCGTGGAACTTGGGGGATTGTTACCTTTTCTGATTGTACGTATGTATAGGCATGCTTGTGTTTAGTATGTAAAGCAATGTTCTGTATATTTAGAATGTTTGATGTTTGTGTGTGCCTGTTGGTGGAGCGTAGACTCCCCGCACACCCAGCGCTGTTCACTTGCCTTTTATACCTTTTAGAAATATTTGTTTTATAAGTATTACAAAATTCAGATTGAGTTGAGACCTCATTTATAACAGCGACCTAGATGGGACCCTGTCTATTCAGCTGCGGGAGCCGCTGAGATGTAGGACTCTCTAGGCATGCCCCGGGAGATTCTCAGAGGGACTCCTCACCTCAGCTGGCTCACCATGGGGACAGACAAAGACCATCTTTTGTAAAGGTATTCTTTTTAGAATTTTGCTTGGTTGGTATACTGTTTGTTTGGAAGGTACCCGTAAAGCATAGAAGATGTTATATGTTGGGGTGCTGTATTACTAGTCACTACATCTACAAAACAAAGTACTGACTAGATCACATGGACTCCCAATGACTAGTAGTACGGGACCAATTGTAGAACTAGTCACTGGGAGTCCATGTTGTGAGAAACACTCCGTAGCCAATAACTTAGGCTCAGGGGAGGATCCCAGTGAAGTAGTAATTTATTCGCAATTGCAATGGCGGGTGCCCCACAAGCAGGAGAGCGCGCCTACTAGTTCCAAAACACAGTTTATACGCTTTTTGATGACAGGACCCTCCCCTGTTTCCCCACTGAGGGGGTAATCCAGGTTCACAATCTATCTGATGCTTCACAAACAATGCATGGCCTTCAGTAGCCGGCCTGTCAAATTTCAATTTCCTTTTGCCATTTTTACTGTTTAAAGTGGTAATGTTTCTTCACTTATCTGACTTGACTTAACACCGTGATTTTCACCTAATTGTTTTAAGGAGTCTGGTTGTCTGCATTTTACAAGGTCACCTGCTTAAGCTTTCTTATCACTGTAAGCATATCTCAGTACCACATTCCTTCCTTCTAAACAAACAAACTGCAAAAACAACATTTCTATTCCTACAATGTTATTTAGTCAGTACTTTGTTTTCGTTTTAGATTTGTTTTGGCACTTTGACTCTGCATGTGTTCTTGACACTGAATAACAGAAAACACTTAACATTCACAATTTATACTGTGAAATCTGTTGTAATAAGTGATACTATGTGTAGTAGTGATTGCTGTTTTGTGTTGCTTGAGTCAAAGGTTTAAGGGGCCTCTTCGTGTGATTGCGTGATTGTGCTGTGTGAGTGAGACGCAGCATCGCTGCGAAACGAGTGCATAGTCCTGATCCATGATTCTGGTATTCCGTGAGGAATATGACTGGAGACGGATGAAGTGTAAGAGATTGAGAAAAGACATCATAATGGGAAGAATTTTGAGTACTATTGATAAAACGACTCCTCTTGGTAGTATCTTGGCCCATTGGAAGGACATTGGTGGGCCACCTGGAGGAAACGTTAATCGTAAGACCTTAATTAAGTATTGTAACCAATGGTGGACTCAATAGAGAGAAAAAAAAAATCAGGATCCGGACTGGGGAGACATTGATCTAATGATGGGGGAGATGACTGAGATGATCGAATCAGAAAACCAGCTAATTCTTAAAACAGCCTGAGTTCATGTGCAAGCTCAGATTGCCATTGGGACTGCTCTGTAGACGATTGCATTCCTCTGACAGACCCCCACTGAGACTCTAATCACCCTGGAAATTATGAACGGTTATGTAAATACCAAAATCTGATTAAATTGGGAATTGATAACCGGTTCCAAAAGCTATAAATCTATAAATCATCCAAACATATGTAGTATCCAACAAGGTCCAAAAAAAACCCCCTACAGAATTTATACCAAATACAATACCAACTTTGAAATGCAATGGAAAAAAAAAAACAACAAACAAACACTATTTGGACCTGGCTTCAGAAGACAAATAGAGGCAAATGGCTAGCCTCTTTCTAGGGCAATCGGCCCCTGATATCAAGAATTACAGAAATAGCAAGAAATTACAGAAATTGGAGGGATTGGAGGACAAGACTTGGGAGACCCAGAAAGATTATTGAATGCAGCATGGAAAGCAATTAGGAATAGGGAAGATGCAAAGGACAGAAGTTATCTAAGCTAATAGCCAGAGCAAACAGTGACTGCACTACAACTGAAAGAGAGAAGGAGGGGGGGGCAAAAGGGAATTGAAAAAGGTAAAGAAAGGACTTTAGGAGGGTTTAGAGGACAGAACCACTGTGCATACTGCAAGAAGGAAGGACATTGGGAAAAAAAAAAAAAAAAAAAGAAAAAAAAGAGGATTGCCTTAGGTTGCACGATAAATTTACAACAGTCAGAATAGCAGAATAGGAATGACGGAGACCTGGGGCATCTACCTTAGCAGGTCCACTGGTTGAAATAAAGCTAGGGAATGAAGAGAGAGGATTGGATTTTTTTGTTGCTTACGGGAGCTTCTTTCTCTGTGTTAATTCAAAATTTGATTCTGGAAAGACGCTGAGTCTATAAATGTAATAGGAGCAACTGGCCAAGAGGAAAAGGCATTTTTGCAATCCTTGAAATTTAAATTGGGAAAAATAATTGGAATACATCAATTTTATTACTTATCCAATTTGCCAAGGCCCTTATTGGGAAGGGACTTGATAGTAAAATTGGATGCAAAAATTTATTTTGAACAAAGGAAAATGGAAATAAAAGTAACATATTAAACTCTTAAGTCTATCCCTGGCGAGTCCAGAGAAAGCTCCAGACAGGACTCGCTGAATGGATGTAATTATGAACCAAATGTATCTTAGAGTTTGTGCTACAGGAATACCCAGGGGAGCAAAGAATATAGTACCTGAAAAAAAAATTGATTTAAAGGAAAATGCTCCCAAGGTATGCCAAAAGCAATACCCACTAAAGGTGGAAGACAGAAGGGGAATGGAAGGAATAATTAATAACTTTCTTAAATATGGACTATTAGTAGAATGTGAGTCAGAATATAACACTCCATATAGGCCCAGTTAGAAAGGCAGATGGAACCTATCGTATAGTCCAGGACTTAAGGGCCATCAATAGGGTCACAAAAGATTTATACCCTGTAGTAGCCAACCCCTATAAACTTTTGACAAAATTAGAAAACGGTCAAGTTTGGTTCATGGTACTAGATTTAAAGGATGCCTTTTCCTGCCTGCCCATGGTGACTGAAAGCCAGAAACTCTTTGCCTTTGAATGGGAAAATCCCAATACATGAAGAAAAACTCAGCTTACTTGGACTGTGTTAGCCTGTGATCTTGAAGCTTGGAAAACCCCTTCAGGAAAAGGGGACACTGCTGCAATATATAGATGACCTGTTGATAGCTACCGAAGAAGAAAAGGAGTGCGTGGAATGGACTATTAGTTCACTGGTTTTTTTTCGGCACTAATACCGTGAACCTAGACTTCCCTTAGTAACAGAGTTTCCAGATCACCCCTTCATGATTGCATCAAGACCATGGACACGGTATACTCCAGCTGACCAGACTTAAAGGAAACACCCCTAGAAGATGCAGAGGATTGTTACATAGATGGCAGCAGCTTCGTCTGCCAGGGAATTTACCCCACAGGGTATGTGGTAAGAAACAGCCCAAAAGGTGGAAATCATCGCCTTGATAAGAGCTCTTGAGCTGGCAAAAGATAAAAGAATTAACATTCAGACAGATTTGAAATATGCCTTTGGTGTGGTGCATGCACATGGGGCAATTCAGAAGGAGAGAGGACTTATCATCCTCAATTAAACATGCAGAAGAGATACTGAAGTTACTCCAAGCGGTATACCTGCCTACTAAAGTTGCCATTATGCACTGTAAAGGACATAAAACGGGGGAAACTGATATTGGAAGAAGGAAATAGATTGGCTGATGCAGAAGCCAAAGGGGAGGCAGAACGGGCATCTGAGAGTCAAATTTTGGCACTAGTACCAGGAACAGAAAACCAGGCATTAACAAAAGCCTTAGAAGATGAAGTAGAATGTTCTAAGATCGATAAGCAATTAATTGAAGATGTAAAGGGAAAATGTTACCTACAGGTTTAGCACAAATAAATGATGAGAGAATCGTTGGTACTGTATTACATGGTCTGTTCTGAAAGTAGTAGGACTGGCTTTTTCCTGGGCGAACGGGTGGACGAGAGGCGGTCTGCGCGCGCAGGATCGGTGGAGGGGGATATTGGGAATGCTGGGAAAAATTGGCAGTCGGCTGTTGAAGAGAGCAGGTCGCTTGTACTGTGAACACCTGTCGAAATGCCTCGTCACGGAGAATCATGGAGCGTTTACTGGAGCAGCGATACGCGATCAAATTTTGTGTAAAGCTTGGTAAAACGGGCAAAGAGACTCATGACATGATTAAGGAGGCCTACGGTGATGCTGCCATGGGTAGATCAGGTGTTTTTGAGTGGCACAAGCTGTTCCGAGAAGGTAGGGAAAGAGTGGAAGACGACGACCGCTCCGGACGCCCTTCGACCAGCAAGACCAATGAAAATGTGTCGCGAGTGAAAAATTTACTGAACTGTGATCGCAGGATGAGTATCAGAATGATTGCTGATGACTTGAGCATTCCTCAAACCCAAGTTTTTGAGATGGTGAAAGAAAACTTAGCCATGAGGAAAGTGTGCGCGAAGTTTGTGCCGCGAGGGGCTTTTGGGGACTGTTAGTTTTAGGTCAGAGGTTGGACTCGATGATCTTGAGGTCTCTTCCAACCTAGAAAAATTCTGTAATTCTGTAATTCTGAGTGTTGTCAGAGGAGCAAAAGGCCAACCGGAAAGCGATCTGCCAGGATCTTCTTCATCATGTGAATGAGGAGCCCAACTTTTTGGACAATGTAGTGACCGGTGACGAGACGTGGGTGTTTGAATACGACCCGGAGAGTAAGCGGCAGAGCACAGAATGGCACACCCCTGCTTCCCCACGCCCCAAGAAAGCACGAATGAGCAAATCCAAGCAAAAGTCCATGCTCATTTGCTTTTTTGATCGACATGGAGTCATCCACAAAGAGTTTGTGCCACCCGGACAAACAGTTAATGCATTTTTTTATGTGGAAATCCTCACAAGACTGCGAAAACGCATTGCTTGTGTCCGCCCAGCCATCGTCAACAATTGGCGGCTGCACCATGACAACGCGCCGAGCCACACAGCGTTCCGCGTAGTGGAGTATCTTGCCCAGCACAAGGTGGCAACGCTGCCTCAGCCCCCCTACAGCCCCGACATGGCCCCGCCAGACTTTTTTCTATTCCCGAGAATAAAATCGACACTCAAGGGGAAGCATCACGCATCGGTAGAGGTGCTTCAAGAGGCCGTGACGAGGGAGCTAAACAGTATTCCGGTCCAGGTGTTCCTGGAGGCGTATGAAAACTGGAAAACTCGTTGGCAGCAGTAGATGCGGAAGGGTGCTACTTTGAAAAATTCTAATCGTTTGTTCTATTCTCATGAATATATTTTTTTTTAAATGAGTCTTACTACTTTCAGAACAGACCATGTATATCGGGTGGTAATTGGAGAACATAATAAAACATGCTGGGGAGCTGAAATTTTATAACAGCTTTTAAGTAGGACATGGATAGGACCTAATTTGTATACCATTGTCAGACAGGTGTCATATGTCTTAAAAATTACCCACAGACAGGAATCAAACCCCAAATGGGAACAATAGAGAAGGGAAATGTTCCTGGGAAACAGTGGCAAATAGATTTTTTCAGACTCCCAAGAAAAGGGAGGTTTAGATGCTATTGGTACTAACAGACACCTTTTCCAGATGGCTAGAAGCATTCCCGTGTAGAACTAACAAAGCCAGAGAAGTGTCCAAAGTATTGTTGAATTAAATTATACTGAGCTTTGGTGTACCTTCAGTAACGTCATCTGAAAGGGGACCACACTTCACTGCAGAACTGACCCAACACGTCAGCAAAGTGCTGGGGATCGATTATCAACTATGCACTCTATATAGGCCACAGGTGAGTGGCCAAGTGGGAAAAAAAAAAGAAAGAATCATTTGATAAAACAATACATTGCTAAAATCTGTCAAGAAATCAACATATTGGTATCAGGCGCTACCCATGGCACTTCCTAGAATTAGAACTAGGTCTAGGACCAAGGAAAAACGAAGCCCCTTTGAGATACTCTATGGTAGGCCTTATAAATCAATAAGAATGTTTTAGGAACTAGACCTTTTATTAGCCTCCCAAGGGGAAGTATGCACTTTAATAAATATTAGTTGCTGTATGTATGTAAATGAAGCAGGATGAATTGAGACTGATCTCAAAAAAGTATTTGGAAAAGACCAAGATCTTACATAAGGTAGTTCAAGATGACACTTCCTGGGGTTTTTGAGAATTATGGAACAAACTGACCTCTTGATTACTGTAATATATGGCATAATAATTTGTGTCAAGAAAATGGTTGATATTAATAAAGTAGGGGGAGATGTGGGAGTGTGGCCATGGGGGTCGGAAAGCCCCATGGTTGATGATAAAATCAGACTCTTAACGATGAGGCCATCAAGAATGTAAAAGTTTAGAGGGAACAAAGAAGGGTGATTCAGGAGACTCCATGCAGTCTGGGGTTGCTTGTTCTCCAGCCATTAAGGCATGGAAGTTGCTGGCTGTTTGATGTTGTTGTTATATGCAAAGTTGTTTGACCAATGAAAAGTTGTTTTTGAAACGGACTGCTGTGGGGTGAAGGGTATAAGAGGGGAGCCTGTCCTTGTTATAAAAGCCAGAAGTCGTTTGTACTTCTCAAAACAGAATTTATTAAAGCAAGTGGTCAAGCAGGCAAAACAGCGTTGGGCAGCTGGGGAGTCTCTTGCTCCACCAACGGTGCGCCTTACCCCTGCCAGGGTCCCCTTTTATTGTCTAGTGGTCCCAGGTTGAGTGGCACATCCTGGTTCCTTCTGCGGTTGCGGAACCAGTTGCTAGGGGGTCGTCACGGGCTCTCTGATGGTCACGGGGATGAAGGTCATAGTCTTCCTCTGCGTTGCAGATTGATTGTCCTTTCCTTATTTGGGCATTTCAGTTACGGCAATTGTTATCTTGCAGCAGGTAGTTATCACAATTGTCTGCCCAACAGGATGTGGCGGTTGGAGATAATCAAGTTACAGAGGTTAAACAGCTTATTTGGTTACCCCCACCGGTTTGATAGACAAATTCTTTATACAGTCTTTATTACATCCTCAAGAAAAAAAAGAAAAAGAAAAAAAAAAAGGCAACACGATATAATGAAGTTATGAAAAAAGAAGTGAAGAGGAACAGGCTGGCAGAATGGAGACCAGGATGGGAACAGGCACTTTGATCGCCTCATGAAGATAGGTTCGGCCAAACTCGGCAAACCACTCAAAGAAGCTCGTACTGAAAGTCTCTGGGAATAGGCGCACCAGAGCAGAGAAGAAGCTCAAGCTGAGAGAAGCAGACCTGCGCACACAACTGCCCCTCCCTGGTAAGGAGTTGTGCATTATGGGGAATCATACGTCCTTAGGAACAAAGACTGTCCTGGTAACCTTTCAGCTTATTCTCCTTATTAACAATTGGACAGTTTATGATCCTGAAATATGGGACCAAACTGAGGTCGAGGTGTGGGACTCTGCAACTAAAAATGGCAAGGTTGCAGTGGGAGGTGCCGAGCAGTCTCTGAGGCCTTAAAGAGCCATGTGGGACCACAGTCAGAAACATGTGGTTTGCCAGATAGTGAGGGAGCTGTGGGCTCCTTTACTGATCCTTCTGCTACACCATCGACTGCCCCACCGCTACTGCCATCGCAGGCCTTTGCTGTTACGCCCCCTGCTGACCTGGACGTGCCTTTTGACCCAGGCCTCATTGGCCTTGAAAAGGAGATGGATATGTTTTTCTTCGATCCGAGAAGAACGGGATACATAAGGCCCGAAGGCCGAGTTGCTTGACAACTTAAAGAAAGACATATTGTTCAAATGGAATGGAAAATGGAGACTTGTATATAATCAAGAAAAGGAATGGAAAATGGAGACTGTTAAGTCATGGAACTTAAAGGATTGTTGCCTTTTCTGATTGTACATATGTAGAGGATGTATAGGCATACTTGGGTTTAGTATGTAAAAGCAATGTTCTGTATATTTAGAATGTTCAAAGTTCTCGTGTGCGTGTTGGTGGAGCGTAGACTCCCCGCACACCCAGCGCTGTTTACTTGCCCTTTTATAAATATTACTAAATTCAGATTGAGTTGAGACTTCATTTATAACATTACACAATTTATCTTGGCTTAAGCAATTGTTTATAGGAACATGTATCTTCCTTATAGTAGTATTCTTAACCTGTGTATTAGTAGAGTGTACATTTTCGTGCTGCATAAAAGGACTAGGTGATTATGTAATTTGGAAGTGTAACAAAATCAAGCACCTTGTAGAAACTGGTAAGAATTTTATGAAAACTTTGAATCAAGGAGTGTTATAAGCAAAAGAATTTGCTTAGAATAAAGCAAAAGGGGGACTTGAGACAGGGAACAAGATAAAGGATGTTGATTCCTAGGTCTTAGCTAGCACAATTGTATGTTAACGACCCCAAAGATAAGGGAGTAAAAGACTGTGTGCATAGATAATGGAACCAGAAAGAACTGGCTTGACTGCTGATGTCTGTCAAAGAAAGTAAGGGTCAGGAATTTAGAAGACTCCTGGCCTTCATCAAGAGACCACCAGAGTACACCGGATGACTACCTTAGGACTCCAGTATGCATGTGAATAGGGGCAGGAACCTACATTAATGATTCTTCTAGAGAATGAAATGAATATGTATTTGTCCCACTAATATAAACACACTGCCAGTAACCCTTAGTGTGTGTGTGTTAGGCGGAGCGTTCCCCCTCCCACCTGGTGCCATAATGAAGAATACCTGCTTAATAACTTTGGTTATTGAGTTTTCATTGTGTCAGTTTGATCAAATTAGAACTGTGAGCCCTATTTTAAATAATTTTTCTACTTCAGACTGTGAAAGACAGAAATTGTACTGGCCATTGTTATTCTGCCTCATTTGTACTATTTTTGAGATTTCTTTGAACTGTCTATGAAATATCTAGTCCTGCTAATGAAACTTTTTCATGTAATTAGGTTTACTTATCAACTTAATGCCTTCAAGATAAGTAAGAGGATCTGAAACATACTGCAATTGAAGGGCCATTTAAAATGAGGATGTATCTGATGCATCAAGAACTATTTTTAGAAATTGCTATTATCTGTTTTTCCTGACTGTGTTTTACATACATAGGTGTTATATATGGAGTGGTAATTTGTGTCGAGAAAATGGTTGATATTAATAAAGAAGGGGGAGATGTGGGATTGTGGCCATGGGGGTTGGAAAGCCCTGTGGTTGAGATAACATTAGACTCTTAAGGATGAGGCCATCAGGAATATAAAAGAGTTTAGAGGGAACAAAGAAGGGTGATTCAGGAGACTCCATGCAGTCTCAGGGTTTCTTGTTCTCCAGCCATTAAGGCATGGAGGTTTCTGTGTGTTTGCTGTTGTTGTTACATTCAAAGTTGTTTGACCAATGAAAAGTTGTTTTGAAAAGAACTGCTGTGGAGAGAAGGGTATAAGAGGGGAGCCTGCCCTCAAGATAAAAAAAAGAAAAAAGGAAGGCAACACGATGAAGTTATGTCATCAATAAAGAAGCAGGAAAAAAGAAGTGAAGAGGAACAGGCTGGCAGAACGGAGACCAGGACGGGAACAGGCACTTTGATCGCCTCATGAAGATAGGTTTGTCCAAACTCGGCAAACCATTCAAAGAAGCTTGTACTGAAAGTCTCTGGGAATAGGCGCACCAGAGCAGAGAAGAAGCTCAAGCTGAGAGAAGCAGACCTGCGCACACAACTGCCCCTCCCTGGTAAGGAGTTGTGCATTATGGGGAATCATACGTCCTTAGGAACAAAGACTGTCCCGGTAACCTTTCAGCTTATTCTCCTTATTAACAATTGGACAGTTTATGATCCTGAAATATGGGACCAAACTGAGGTCGAGGTGTGGGACTCTGCAACTAAAAATGGCAAGGTTGCAGTGGGAGGTGCCGAGCAGTCTCTGAGGCCTTAAAGAGCCATGTGGGACCACAGTCAGAAACATGTGGTTTGCCAGATAGTGAGGGAGCTGTGGGCTCCTTTACTGATCCTTCTGCTACACCATCGACTGCCCCACCGCTACTGCCATCGCAGGCCTTTGCTGTTACGCCCCCTGCTGACCTGGACGTGCCTTTTGACCCAGGCCTCATTGGCCTTGAAAAGGAGATGGATATGCTTTTCTTCGATCCGGGAAGAACGGGATACATAAGGCCCGAAGGCCGAGTTGCTTGACAACTTAAAGCAAGACATATTGTTCAAAAGGAATGCAAAATGGAGACTGTTAAGTCATGGAACTTAAAGGATTGTTGCCTTTTCTGATTGTACATATGTAGAGGATGTATAGGCATACTTGGGTTTAGTATGTAAAAGCAATGTTCTGTATATTTAGAATGTTCGAAGTTCTCGTGTGCGTGTTGGTGGAGCGTAGACTCCCCGCACACCCAGCGCTGTTTACTTGCCTTTTATACCTTTTTATAAATATTCTTTTATAAATATTACTAAATTCAGATTGAGTTGAGACTTCATTTATAACATAGGGAAATTGAAATATTGAATGTCTAGGGAATTCAAATATTATCTCAGTCTTTAAGAACAAACCTTTGTGGAATTTTAAAGATATTTCCAGTAAAACAGAAAGAAAATATTTACTTGGGTCTTCTGATTATAGCATCTCAAAAGGTTATTGTGCTAGTTTCAGCTGAGATAGAGTTAATTTTCTTCTTAGTAGCTGGTATGGCGCTGTGTTTTGGATTTAGGATGAGAATAATGTTGATAACACAGGGATGTTTTAGTTGTTGCAGAGCAGTGCTTACAGTAAGTCAAGGATTTTCAACTTCTCATACCACCCTGCCAGGGAGGAGGCTGGGGGTGCCCAAGAAGCTGGAAGGGGACAGAATCAGGACAGCTGACCCAAACTAGCCAAAGCGATATTGCATACCATATGACATGATGCTGAGCGATAAAAACTGGGGGGAGTGGGCATGGGGGAGGGCTGCTGTTGCTCAGGGTCTGGCTGGGCATCAATCAGCTGGTAGTGAGCAATTGCATTGTGCATCATTTGTTTTGTGTATTCTTTTTGTTGTTATTGTGTGGGTTTTTTCTTTCCTTTTTTTTTTTTTTTTAATTTCTTATTAAACTGTCCTTATCTCAACACACACGTTTTTGCACTTTTCTTTTCAATTCTTCCCCCCATCCCACTGTGGGGTACAGAAGAGAGTGTGCAAACAACTGTGTGATGTTTAGCTGCCTGCCAGGTTAAACCACAAATTATGTACATTTGTATTACTCTGCACATCAGAAAAACAAAAACAAAACAAAACAACAACAAAAAAAAACCAACAAAAAACACACATTATTGAGAAAAAATGATTTAAGAGTTGCTATTGTCTTATTTGAAAGCATACTGATAGCTATTATTTGTTGTGAGTTAGAAACGTATGTATTCTTTCTTAGCACATGTTCACGTGCAAGCAAAAGTAGTTTTTCTTTGACAATTTATTCATTAGAAAATAATTTATTGCAATATGAGCGACTACAAATTAGAATGAATATTTGTTCAGTAGTACAGCTGTCACACAAAGAATAACTTGAACTGTGAGTATACCTAACTGCTGTTTGACTTGTAACTGCATTTACAATGTTTTTTCCTTTCTCCAAGGTACTTTAAAAGGTAATTACCAGTTTGAACTTAGTTATGTAGTCTTTTTCCATGATATTTTTAAAAAATATGGAAGCTTTTCACTTAATTGTGCAAATTTAAATGTTATGTTTATGCTTTATAGGCATAAAGTAAAAATGCATAGTTAAGCATGAACATAAACATGAATTTAAACATGAGCATTATTTTACCTTTTTCAATTTTAACTTTTTAGCTTCAGTAGTAGTTAAGTTTTATTCTGTTAGGATGCTTTAAAATGGAATATTTAGAAAAAAAAAAGTAAGATTTGATCAAAAACTAGAATTTGAGCATGTGTTCAAGTTTCTGTGTAAAGTTAGAACTGACTTTGCAGGGGAGTGCCTCTTAAGTGGAATAGAAGTTAGCATTTCTATAATAATCAGTTATCCAAGTTAGGAGTATGAACTGCAGGGTGACATCCTTGATGAGGATTAAATCATCACAAAAGTGAAATTTGACAAAAGATAATGTGGAACTCTGCTAAGATCTTCATGAAGAATGAAAATTTGGAGATGGGGCAAACTGCTGAAGGAATTGTACATCTTATTTTTAATAGAATTATGATTACATTTTCAGCATTAATAATTTTATGTACTGTTTTTCATTATTCTTTAAGACTGGTTATGAGATTTTACTTGTATGATTGCTGTTTGTCTCTTTTGGAACTCTATCATACATGGACTGCTCTATGAGCTTTCATTGTTCCTGGAGACATTTCTCTTTGGTCACTGTCACTAATCTAAGGGTGGATGTTGTTTTCTGCAACTGATTTTTCATTTTTTAGAAATTGCATGACTAGTATGTTTTAAAGTATATTTTACTGCCATTTAATTAACTAATCCAGAAAATTATTTTGGAATTAGCTAACATTCATGAAAATTTTAATCAGGCAACCTTCAAAATATCATTTTAGGAATGAATATGTATATCAAAACAGGCTAAAATAAATAAATATAATATACATTTATCACCAATGTACTGTTGTAAAAAACACTCATGGTTTTTTATTTGAAACTGTTTTGTTTTTTAATCTGAGTAGAATAAAACTTGTGTAATAATGTTTTAGTGGTTTGAAACTGTGAAATAGCTTACATGACTTTATCTGAACAACTGATATTCACTAGCGGAAATATTTCCAAGCAAGTTGCATTAAAAAACTGAGGAAATGCAAAAAGTATATTTAATCTGTTTTCTGCTTTAAGGGGTATCCCTTTTATTACTTTTACCTTTGCATATAATTTTTCTTGTGTTGTACTAAAAAGGAATGTTAGAAGAATATTGTCACTACAATATGTCTTTAAAAACACTTGAAGTCAAAGATACCTGTAAGTGCAGAGGGAAGTGAAATTTCTTTCAGGTGACAACACAGGTTAGGGAAAACAAATGCCTTGAAGAATTTTAATCAACCACCACTAAAGTTTCCACTAACTTATTCCTCCTGTGGTAAGGGAATTATGTTTACTGTTCCGCAGAGAGCAACGAAGTAGCAAAGCTATAGTACTGTCAGGTAACATTGCTCTTTGAGACCTGATTTAGGGTTTTAACAAATGAGTTTTGATGTTCATTGTTGCGCTAGGTAAAATAGTTCTTTTGGCTTAAGCAAGCTAGGTTTGGAAACTGATATTATGAAAGCAACTTTATACAAAATGTTGAAAGTGTTTTGTTACTTTTCAATGTTTTTTTTTTTCTTTTTCCAGTACAATAGAATATGCTTTATACCCTAATTTGAAAAATGTGCACTAAACTGTATTAGAATTTATTGCATCTTTATAATTTTAATTTAATTAATATATAATAATATATTGCCTTCTTAAAGCATACAGCTCTTGCCAGAGTAGAATTTTGAGTATGTACTTGTTTAATACTATGTTTGTATCTGTGTACAGAAAGCATAGAAACAATGTGGGACCAAGCAAACCTATTTCTCAGCCACGAAGAAACATTGTAGGCTGCAGAATACAGCATGGCTGGAAAGAAGGGAGTGGACCTGTAACACAGTGGAAGGGCACAGTTCTTGATCAAGTTCCTGTAAATCCCTCTCTCTATCTTATAAAGTATGATGGATTTGATTGTGTGTATGGATTAGAACTGCACAAAGATGAAAGAGTTTCAGCACTTGAAGTCCTTCCAGACAGAGTTGGTAAGAGGTTATTCCTATATATGCATATATTGTAATTTAATATTAAATGTTCTCCACTAATCTCTCCTGACTTTCCCTGAAGATAACATCAGAATATTTAAATTTTATTAAATCACATTTTATCACTTTGCAGATAATCCAAATTTTCACAAAGTTCAAGTTTACCCTAGTAATTACTCGTTTATGAATGGAGTAAGATCTTGTTTTTCCTGACTGCAAAGAGATCAGTAGTAGTCTCTAGAATGGGGTTCGGGGTGACCAAATCCAACACTTTCATTAATAATTTCATAGAGCTGCTCTGTGATTAGCCTCTCTTCTTCCTCTCCCCTCCCCCCACAATACAAATATTGAAAATACAGACATTATTTATTGCTATGGCCTATAGCAAAGTAAAGGTCTCCCTTTACCTTGCATTATAACAGTTTGTTTAATCTGGACCGGGAGGTGTACAGTGCTGGAAAATGTTAATAAGTGTTAAAATGTTAAAATAATTCCTAAAGTTCTGCAGATTTTTATTCTTCAAATATCTGGAATAGACAGTATTTGATTTATATGTGAATTGACTAACTTTCAAACAAATTTATTAATGAATCTGGATAAAGATTATTTTTGACAAAGACTTACATCTGTATTTTTTCAATGGATTTATGAACTTATGTCATTTCAGCTTCATCTCGAATTAGCGATGCCCACCTGGCAGACACAATGATTGGCAAAGCTGTGGAACATATGTTTGAGACAGAGGATGGCTCAAAAGATGAATGGAGAGGGATGGTCTTGGCTCGAGCTCCTATTATGAACACATGGTTTTATATTACCTATGAGAAAGATCCTGTCTTGTACATGTACCAGCTCTTAGATGATTATAAAGAAGGTGACCTTCGCATTATGCCTGATTCCAGTGAGTAGGACAGTTACTTTTTTCTTTTAGAAAGTGGCATCTCTCTTTGTGTTGCTGTTTGGCTTATGGTTTATTTATGGAAAAGAGAGATGACAAACAAGGGTCTTGTTTGTTACTCCCTTTTTTACATTTTCTTAAAAGTATCAAAACTGTAGCACAACAGAAAATACACATGTATTAACTCTTAAAATATTTCACTTGAATCAGTGGTGAAGTATGCAATAAATACAGGAAAATACTGTTCTGTAGTTATGCCTAATTCTGATGGATGTACATACTTTTGTGGAAGAGAGAACATTTGGAGTTTTTTAACTGGAAACTGACAAACTAGAAGCCTTCCACTGTTGTTTTCTTATAAAAGTGTCACAGCTCCTTGACAGGCTCTGGATTTGGATTTCTAAAGCAGTTCTTCTAAGAATAATGTTTTGGGGATAACTAAAATAGGCAGATTAATTTAGTTTGAGTGGGCATCTTCAGTTTGGAAAGGTGTTGAGTAGTTCTTTGGAGGAAAGAACTTTTGAGAACTCATTTTCTCTCACGTTTAAACACAGTAACAGGAAAAATGTTTCAATAGGTTAGGAGGGATATTTTTTCTTCCCTTCTTGAAGTGAAAATTATTGGTGATATTCCTATTAATATAGAAGGATTTTCACATAATCAATATCGTTCAAGAGATTTGGATAGCCAGTGTATATATATATGTATTTTTTTTTTTTAAAAAAAAGATTGTCAAAAATATTGTACTCTCCCTGCACCTAAAAAGCACTTCTCTGACAGAGAGGCAATTTTAGCTTTAAAGTGAATTAATAATTAGATAATTAGCGTTTGGCTATGCAATGCACTACATAAATACTAGTTAAAACTAATTCATCGAGTTTGAGACTGTCTTCCTTCAGATCTAGCACTGATGATAAATAGTCTTACGGCTGAGTGAACAGGTAGCACTTACTTGCGTAGCCTCTGTAGTAATCTTACATCTTTAGATTTATTTTTTTTCAGTCTACCAAAAAATAATATATCTGTGGCTTGAAAAAAGTGTATATGTATTTTGTATATGCTCACATTTAAACTGGATTGTGGGATGTCTTAAATTATCCTCATGAACATATTGATTACTTACATCTGAAGTCTTATGTGTTAGGAATGGTTTGTTGTGTTTTCCATAAAAGTTCTGTTTAATTAGTTTTTACAGTAGTGATTACTATATTAGAAAAGCAGGTGTCTAACATAAATTCTTATGAATTTAATGAGTTAGAAAACAAAATTACCTTTTAAGCTATAAGAACAGCAAACAACATTAATAGCAAAAGCAGTACAAAAATCTATATTACTTAGAGATCATGCTCAAAAGTTTAAGAAGGATAGTAACAGCAAGTTATGCAAGGATTTATTTTTGCTACATTACCATATATTTAATTGGGGAAGGATGAAACTCTTCCTCACTAATATCAGGTTTTGTATACCCATTTTGTATACAACAGTCTAAATTTCCACCTTAAAAAATATTTACTCTTCCCAATGCAAAGTTCTCATTGTTAGTGAGGCTCAGTGTATTTTCTTCTCAGAAACTGACATGTTGAAAGAATAAAAGAAAAAGTGAAAATTATCATGCAGTTTTATAAGAAACAGAAAAGCTATCTTGCTTGAGTTAGGATTTCTGATGGTAGGAAAACAAACATGCATTTAATAACTATTGAATGGGGAACTGATAATGAGTTCATGTGAAGGGAATGAAAGAAGGTAACTACGTAATAAACATGGGGTTTTTCTTTTTCTTTTGAGGATTTGTAGTGAGCAAGCTCAACCCTCATCATATCAGAGCAACAACTACAACCTAACACTGTACTACCATCTTACAGGTGATTATACACAGTTATAAAAAGATACATTCTATCCAGTATTTCATCGTGGGCAAACAAAGGCAGGCTATTGTCTTTCAGTTCACAGCTTCTCAATCTAGTACTTAAGCACTAAATATCTGAGTCATAAATTTTCCTTGTATTTTGAACAGTGAGCAGATTTGCAACACAAAAATAATATATCTGTGGCTTGAAAAAAGTGAGCCACAAATGGAAAAATCTTTCTTTAAGAATAAGATGGTCACTGTCCTGGTTTCAGTTAGAACAGAATTAATTTTTTTCCTAGTAGCTGGTGGAATGCTGTGTTTTGGCTTAGGATGAGAAGAGTGCTGATAACACCCCGATGTTTTAATTGTTGCAGAGCAGTGCTTGTACCAAGCCAAGGACATCTCAGCCTTTTGCTCTGTCCTGCCAACAGGCAGGCTGGGGGTGCAGTAAGAGCTGGGAGGGGACAGACCCAGGACAGGTGACCCAAACTAGCCAAAGGGGTATTCCATACCATCTGACGTCATGCTAAACAATATATAGGGGTGGCTAGCCGGGGGGAGGGGGCCGGACTGCTCGGGGTTAGGCTGAGCATCGGTCAGCGGGTGGTGAGCAATTGCATTGTGCATCACTTGTTTGTACATACTATTATTAGTAGTACTATTATCACCATTGTATTATTATTATTATTGTTGTTGTTATTATTATTATTGTTATTATTATTTTCCTGTCTTATTAAACTGTCTTTATCTCAACTCACGGGCTTCACTTTTCATTTCTCTCCCCTGTCCCAGAGAGGGAGGGGGAGGGTGAGCGAACGGCTGCGTGGTGTTTAGCTGCTGGCCGGGTTAAACCACGACAGTCTTTTTGGCGCCCAACGTGGGGCCCGAAAGGTTGAGATAACGGCAGATCTAACCAGAGTGTGTTAAACTAAAATTGGTGTAAGTATTAGACCTGCTTAATAGTCGCTTGTCATAATGCTGATTGCTTTAATCTCAACTCTGCTGCGCCTGTTTTCCAAATTGAGTATTATAGTACATTATTTTCCGTATTTGCTCTCTGTCATGTTGTTTATCCTCTCCGGGCCCTGGTTTCAGATCATTATGGTACTGTGTGTTGTAGCAATGGCTTATGAGACGATGAGATATCTGGTCATGACTCTAACTTGTTATTTATACTCAGTAACATCGTCGACTCTGTACTTTGGAAACTGTATCTTGGGAACTATTAGCAATTATACCTATTGTTTTTTTCCATTAGGGAGTCAGTCTGTGGAGGGGAAAGGGGAAGATATTTTTTCTTACTTGATTACTCTCCCTTTCTCCTTCACCACCCCTGTATCCTCCTGGATCACTCTCCCTTCCTCCTTCACCACCCTCTTATCCCCTGAGCTTGTCACAATAGCTCTCCAAGATATTGAATATTCTTGGGATACTCAGACCAGCATAGTCTTGTTGTTCTGCCTCCTGAATGCACTTCAGATTCTGCTTAAAGTTAAACAACTACTTGGGAAGCTCATCCGGAGATCTGCCCGGAGGCAGTATAGTTGTGGGTGGCAGGGAGTATGGGTGGATATGGGCAGGCATCTAGAGCAGTTGGCACCCCCAGTGTTTTGGAAATTCACCCCTGAACAATGGCAAAATCCTCAAAAACTGGCAGAATGCTTGAAAAAAAGGTGTCATGATTCTGGCAGTTCCAAAGTAACACAAATCATTGTAACGTGCTGGGGCCTGGCTCATGCCTATCGAGCTGCCATTGATACTGCTATCAACTTAGTCACAGACCCTGCGGCCACTCCAAGCCCTGTGACAGATCCAACGGCCACTGTGACCCCTACGGTGGACTCTGCAGCCGCTCCAGCTCCGGTTCCTGCAGCCGCTCCAGCTCCTGTGGCTGGGTCAGAGAAACGAGCTGTAGCAGTGCAAGTTGACCCTGCAGAGGGTATTCCAACCCCTGTGGCAGACCCTGTAACGGGGTCAGAGAAACGAGCTGTAGCAGTACAAGTTGACCCTGCAGAGGGTATTCCAACTTCTGTGGCAGATCCTGTAACAAGGTCAGAGAAACAAGCAGTAGCAGTGCAAGCTGCCCCTGTAGAGAAGGTGAAAAAATGGTATAGAGATTCACGTCGTTTAGAACGCAGAGAGTCTTCTGTCAAATCTAGGTATAGAGACGACGGAGATGACGACGACGCTGGGCCATCAAGGATTCAGGAGGAGGAAGATGAGGATGCTGAAAAATCAACAGTCACTACCCGAAGTCTAAACGAGCGTGAGTTACGAGATGTGCAAAAAGATTTTGGTCGCTGTATAGGTGAGCAGCTTGTCACCTGGCTGCTCCGATGCTGGGACTCTGGAGCAAATTGTGTGGAATTAGATGGCAGGGAAGCCAAGCGACTGGTATCCCTTGCTAGAGACGCAGGCATTGACAAAGCAATTGCAGATGGAGCACAATCTCACAGCCTCTGGAGGCGTCTCCTCTCAGCTGTGAGGGAAAGGTATCCCTTCAAGGAAGAACTTTTATGTCTACCAGGCAAGTGGACCACTATGGAGAAGGGAATCCAGTACCTGAGGGAATTAGCCGTACGAGAAGTGATTTATGAGGATCCAGACCTCAGACAAACATCCAAAGATCCAGATGAAGTCAGGTGTACACGACCCATGTGGCGGAAGTTTGTACGGAGTGCACCATCATCATATGCCAGCTCATTGGCAATAATGGCCTGGAAAGAGGATGAGGAACCCACAGTGGATGAAGTGGCTAAACAACTCCGGCAGTACGAAGAAAGTCTCTCCTCTTCCTTACAGGCCTGCGTCTCAGCTGTGGAGAAACTTTCTGAAGAGTTCCACCAACTTGAAGAGAATCTATCTTCCTCCCCACCTGAACCAACCAGTGTCCAATGACCGAAAGAGAACACTTGGGAGAAACTTTCTGAAAAGTTTCACCAACTTGAAGAGAGAATTCCTCCGTACCTGTACAAAGCAGTGTCTCAGCTTGTCCTGGTTTCAGTTAGAACAGAATTAATTTTGTTCCTAGTAGCTGGTGGAATGCTGTGTTTTGGCTTAGGATGAGAAGAGTGCTGATAACACCCCGATGCTTTAATTGTTGCAGAGCAGTGCTTATACTAAGCCAAGGACATCTCAGCCTTTTGCTCTGTCCGGCCAACGGACAGGCTGGGGGTGCAGTAAGAGCTGGGAGGGGACAGACCCAGGACAGGTGACCCAAACTAGCCAAAGGGGTATTCCATACCATCTGACGTCATGCTAAACAATATATAGGGGTGGCTAGCCGGGGGGAGGGGGCCGGACTGCTCGGGGTTAGGCTGGGCATCGGTCAGCGGGTGGTGAGCAATTACATTGTGCATCACTTGTTTGTACATACTATTATTAGTAGTACTATTATCACCATTGTATTATTATTATTATTATTGTTGTTGTTGTTGTTATTATTATTATTGTTATTATTATTTTCCTGTCTTATTAAACTGTCTTTATCTCAACTCACGGGCTTCACTTTTCATTTCTCTCCCCCGTCCCAGAGAGGGAGGGGGGAGGGTGAGCGAACGGCTGCGTGGTGTTTAGCTGCTGTCCGGGTTAAACCACGACAGTCACAAATAAAGCAGGCATCTCCAAGTAATGTGTTCTCTGTGTAAAACCTTAACAAGGATTGTAAGGTATTTCTGCTTTTAATAGTTCTGCTTTGTTTTCTTATAAGGGAATAAAATAAGGGAAAAGGCCTATATTCTTTCCACTTTTAAGAACTGTTTTTCATGTGCTCTTTTTTCCCTTCATGCTCATCATGAGGTTATCTACTATTTACTTCTGTTTCCAAGACACTCCAAAGTATGAACTCCCTTCCCTGAATCTGGATCTTTTTCAGATAATGTGAACTGTGTCCTTAAAGATTTTGCTAGAAAAGCATATAATGTTGTTAGACTTCAGCAACAGCATCCATTCCAGTGTGAAATCAAAAGCCCCTTTTAACAGCCTTATTGATTAAGGAGTTTACACTTAATTTAGAAGATGTGGTTTTATTGCACTGGCATGCTTGCATTGGCATTTTGAATAAAGCATGTGGGGAGAGGGATGCCTAGCATGCCTGCCTTTTTGTTAGACTCAGTGTCTTGTTCTGCTGGGGGTTTAAATTTAATTATCTACAAATATATTCTGTAACTAGCGTGTAAACCTTCATGTCAAAAAAATTACTTTTCTAACCAAATGAAGTGCTGTTTCTGACTTCATAAAATTGAAGATAGCATTACCTTAAAGAAAAAATAATAATTCTGTGACTGTACTTTCTAGAAGCATGGCAGTAGTTAGGTGTTTGTCTGAACAACTTGTTTTAGACATACTCTGCATTTTAAACTTGTGATTATTTCTCATAACTTTTAAAGACTGCAGTTTTCTCTATTGAAAATAAATCTATAAATGTCTATTAAAGTACGCTGTATTTTTGTGTTACAGATGATTCACCTCCTGCAGAACGGGAACCAGGAGAAGTTGTGGACAGCCTGGTAGGCAAACAAGTGGAATATGCCAAAGAAGATGGATCAAAAAGGACTGGCATGGTCATTCATCAAGTTGAAGCCAAACCATCTGTCTATTTCATCAAGTTTGATGATGATTTCCATATTTATGTCTATGATTTGGTGAAGACATCCTAGACATCAACATGAACTTTTGCCAAATTTGTAGAACTATTAAATGTAAAATTTGTAGACACAAAGACTTGACTGCTTTTCAGTTAAATGAAAGCTTAAATGTCCCTGTGAAGCCACAGTCTCTGTCATCAAAACTGTTGTGTACTGAATGATAAAAACATTTATGTGAACGTGATACGTTTTGCATAAGAACTCCTTTTCTTGAAGGAAGTCAATATATTTGGGTGGGAGGGAGTTAAAAGCAAAGAACAGCTGCAAAATCAAGCTGTATAAAGTCAATCTAGTATTGTAATCTATTTTTTTTCATAGATTTTAACTTTCTTCAACGTTGCACTCACCTGTTCAACTGCCACATGGAAGTGTAGTTTGCTATTTTCGATATACCTTCTTTTGTAACATTAAATTTAATTTCTTGGCTACTGGCAGTCCTTTGTTTTCCAGGTTGATACAGAAGTGACTTTCCTGAAAGGTTTGAATGGTTTGTGCAGCGGTAAGGAGTGCCTAACACAAGTAACATCAATCTACTGTGTTTCTACACTTTATTTAACATTAAGCTTTTTAAGAATTTGTGGTACATGGAAATACTTGTGCGTTTTTAGTAGTCACAGAGCAGTTGAATATCAGTTGTTTGACTTAAGCACCTTTCAGTGTAAACGCTTTAAAGTATAAAAATATATTTAATCTGTATAACCAGTTAATTAGAAAATGCAGGTTAATGGCCCAGTTTTTACAAGTTGTAGGAACCAGTAAAATAGACACAAAAAAAGCTGCCTTCAATCCTAAATGTTGTACTTTGTTTTGTTATACACATTTCTTAGCAAAACCCAAGTGTTTGGTGCCACAAGTTTAACAGTATATATACTACTTAAGAAGACTTTAGACTATGCATTGGCAATCACTAGTTTCTCATTTAATATCAGAACCTAGCAAACTGGATATTTGTGTGTGGATTTAGAAGCCTAAGAGTAATTAATCTTTTACATGGTAAATACAATCATGGGGGTGGGGGTGGGACCCTTTTACATTGAAGACCTCCTTTAGAGAAGGAGAAGCGTTTGTTGCCTTCTGCTCAGTCTGCTGTATTTCTTTCCTTTGCTTTGCTTTTTTTTTTTTTTTTTAATTTTCTTTTGTTCTTAACTATCTTGGTTCAAGAAGGAATGTTCCCAATGTATTGTTTTTCTGGCTTTTCCATGTAAGAAGTGACCAGACAAATCTACAGCTTAAACCCATTGTTGCCTTTGGTGGTATACTTGCTTAGAGGTATGCTATTAACGTGAATTTCATTCTATGAACACTAGAATTCTGCATGCCAGTGGTATACTATCTAATGGAAGCTATAGGCAGTCTCAGTGGTTCAGTCATCTGCATTAGATTGTGGATGTAAATAGCAGCCCACAACAGACAAATCCTTCCACAGTTTTAATCTTGCAAGTTGGTTCTAAATCAAGGTTATGTTGTTGTTGTTGTTGTTTAAGTGTAGCAGCTTTTAAAAGCTACAGAGCTGCAACAAGGATATGCACAGCAGCAAAATTATCATGCTTACATTAAAGCAGAGCTCTACAAGGTTCAAAGTACAGCTTCACAGAAACACAGTACACGAGGACAGTCAACACTGTTGATGGAAAGAAGGAATACATAGATATCCAACTTTATGCAGTTAGTGGAAGGATGCAGGAGAGGTGCTGTTACTCAGAGATCTGACCTTTGTTGTGGGTATCCTTGATATCAAGAACTAAGTGGTTTAAGACCCCTTCTGTCCTTTTCTTTGCCTGATTTCATATTTTAGCCTTAAGGCCTGTGCCTCATTATGCTGTTTAATGGTAATACCATATAAATATACCTTAATCCTTTGTCCCTTGCTACTATATTGCATTCTGTACAGTATTTCATCATGGGCAACCAAAGGCAGACTATTGTCTTTCAGTTCACAGCTTCTCAATCTAGTACTTAAGCACTAAGTACCTAAGTCATAATTTTTTCCTTGTGTTTTGAACAGTGAGCAGATTTGCAACACAGTGCTTTCATCCTGCAGATCTGTTATGTGCTTTCTATTGACTCTTACGAGTCCTGCATGTAAATCTTAAAGCTGAGCCTGGCTCCGTGAGCCCCAGTTGATATTTGTGGCACAAGAATGAGTGAGTGTATTGATTATACACAAGATACATGAATAACTTAGTACAGTGAATTTTGGGCTATACTTCTAAGGAATACAAGGTTTGTTTTGAAATAGCTGAGGTTTACTGGAACACTTTTAGCATTAAGCTTACGTGTGGGTTTTATGCAAGACACTAATACAACACTTATTTTGCTAATTAGAATATAATCTCTAAACTGTCAAATTTATGGCAGTTTTTAGATGTCATTGTTGTCTGTTGCATGATTTCTTCTTTTAATCTTTTTTCTTAATTTTGTTATTGTTGTTAGGTTGTGATTTTTTTGTTGTTTTCTTTATTTTCTATAGCTTAAACCACCTTTTTGTGGCTTGAGACTAATTCCACTCCCTGCCATCTGCTTGGGCTTTGTTTTAGGCTCATGTTTCAGATCTGCATGCAGTGCTTTCATTAACCTGGTAACTATATGTTGGTCCCTTGTTCTAGGGGTGCAACATTACTTTCCAAATTTATCATAGGGCTTGTGATGGCACAAGACATGGATCTTTGTATAAAAGTTATTGGCCTCTCTCATTTACCTGCTGTAGTATTGTTATGTATTGTGTGCATGATGTCAAGCTGCCAATTAAAACTTTTAAAAAGGAAAAAAAAAACTTAAAACCAGGCCATCTTTTTTTTTGCATGCTTAGAATGTTAGAACGTTCAATGTAACAAACTGAATTTGCATGTTATAATGTTTAGGTTTGGGTTTTGTTCTTTTTTTGTGTGTGTTCAGTTTTTTGTGAATTTGCTTATTGTGCTGTTTTAATGGTTGTTAGTAGGATTAAATGCGCTGGTGAAGCGAGCATGATGCCAACAGAAGGTAATTTTCCAGTTGTATGTGTCATACAGCATTTGAAGGGACCATGTATTCTGTTCAAGAACAAATAAAATCACAACTGATTAGTAAAACACTACATTTTTTCTTTTGAATGCCAAACCCTAAATAAGTTGGACTGCATGAAGACTGAAATACTTTGGGGAAAATCCTATTTATTGCAATAGGCATAAGCCTTCTTTAAATGAATTATTTAAAAAGGGAGGCGTTATCTTCAGACAGAATATATTACAGATGATTCAGGGAAAAATTATTATAAAAGCAGTTTTGGGTTCCTTAAAAATGCTGTGCTTTTTGTATTTTACATCTTTCATTAGTGCAATTTGGATGGTTCTTGGTATGTGTATAGTTCAGAGGTCTTTGTATTCACATTTTAAAATTAGGTAATGACTTCATCTTTAGAGCTCGATTTCATTATTTTTATTTTATTTCGAACAATGTAGACAGTTCCCTGTTTTCTGCATTTAGAAGTATGAACACTTTAAATCTGTTACTTAATTCTGTAAGTAATTTTTATAATTATGATGTAACTCTATCCTTAAAACGTTTAAAATAAATCCTTTATGTGCAACTCATGACTGTAAATTTTGTTCTCATGAGCAAAATGTAGTGATGTGACTTCAGACTGTGAAAAAGCAGTTTCTTCATTAAAAAAATAAATTTAAAACAACTTAGTATTTCAATGTTGAGCCAGTATAACACTTTCCCCTATGAAATGTTTGCTTGCTTAGCCAATTTATTTTTCTTTGTCAAGTAAGTAGGAACATTGATAAGATAGAATTCAACTGAGGTAAAGCATAATGTTTAAACTGTATTTCACCAAAGGCTGAAAGATTCCTCTTCAGGTGGTTATGTAAGTGTGAGGGAGCCTCTATTTCCAGAATGCACTATAGCTCAAACTGTTAGCAGTAGTTCAGCAGTGGGGTACAGTAGAAGTGTTTGTCAGTGTTTAAGTGATACTGTTACCATAAAAGTCAGTCAAAGAAACTCTCTAAGGCTCAATTTGGAGTTTTAAAAAGCAGGCATTCTTTAATTGCGGTGCTGGAAGCACAGGAGATCACTCCACCTAATGTGCATGCCGAATTGTTCAAGCTACAGGGGTTATATACAATCAAAACATACATATTCATTGGATTTCCAATAAATATTTAACATATTCATGCTATTTACTGGAATTCATTAAAATATATAAATGTCTCTGACATATGTGTCTGATTCTACTGGTGGTCTTTTGAGGGGTCTCTGGTGGTTGTCAGTAGTCTTCCTCACTATGTTCGCTGGATTGCACAAGAACCCAGTTCTTGCACGTGCTCAGATCATCAGATTATTTCTTATCTTGTTTAAATTTAGGCATGCATAATAAGCTAAGTCATTTATGTATCCAAGGATCTATGTATACCATGAGTTCCTCACCTATTCTTTTCAGACACATCCTCCAGGCCTGGGTTACCTTGTTCCATTCCCCTATACTGAGACACAATTATGTATGGTCTTACAGATAAGGCTGACTAATTAGTGAGTAAAGTAGCATCAGACATACAAAGTTTCTAGCCTTCCTTCTATCTAACTAAACACAGAAGAGATTTGGGCTGTCTGTTCATAAAACATTTCAGATTTGGTTCTATTATTCTACCAGGGAGAGAACCATATGTCCTTCTGACTCAGTATCAATCCCTTTTCTTTTGAGGGTTTGTAGCGAGCAAACTACAACCATCATCATATTAGAGCAACAACTACAACCTAACACTGTACCATCTTACAGATGATTATACACACAGTTATAGAAAGATGATCAAAATAATTCTTGTATTCAAGACTAATGTCCTTTCTAGTAGATTAGCTTTGAACAGCAGATGCAGATACATTGTACCAATACATATATGCAAATTAAAAATCATTAGCGTAATTATTACAACTAAAATTTTCTTCACCCATAATTTTAAATCAGGAAACCAGCTCCCCGGCTCCAGAACCCCAAAGGTCGGCCTCGAGTTTCTCCTGGGGTCTTCTGCCAGAGGCTCCAGGTGAGCCCATGCTCCCCAGCTGCAGTGTACAGTATGTTTTGCACAGCTGGTCCAGTACGGACAGGCCCAAGGGCTACTGCACGAGCTATTTCTTGTTTGAGTTGTTCAAAGGCCTGTTGTTGCTCAGGGCCCCACTCGAACGAGTTCCTCTTCCGAGTCACTCGATATAGAGGACTCACAAGCTGACTATAACTGGGCACATGCATTCTCCAAAATCCCACAAGACCTAGGAAAGCTTGTGTTTCTTTTTTGCTAGTTGGCGGAGACATAACTGTTATTTTGTTGATCACATCCGTCGGAATGTGGCGACGTCCATCCTGCCATTTTACCCCCAAGAACTGGATTTCCTGTGCAGGTCCTTTGACCTTATTCTGTTTAATGGCAAAACCAGCTTTCAAGAGAATTTGAATTATTTTCTTCCCTTTCTCAAAAACTTCTTCTGCTGTATTACCCCATACAATGATATCATCGATGTACTGCAGGTGTTCAGGAGCGTTCCCCTGTTCCAGTGTCGTCTGGATCAGTCCATGGCAAATGGTAGGGCTGTGTTTCCACCCCTGGGGCAGTCGATTCCAAGTATACTGAATGCCCCTCCAAGTGAAAGCAAATTGTGGCCTGCATGCTGCTGCTAGAGGGATAGAGAAAAATGCATTAGCAATATCGATTGTAGCATACCACTTGGCTGCCTTTGACTCTAGTTTGTACTGGAGTTCTAGCATGTCCGGCACTGCTGCACTTAGTGGTGGTGTGACTTCATTCAGGCCCCGATAGTCCACTGTTAGCCTCCACTCGCCATTGGACTTTCGCACTGGCCATATAGGACTGTTAAAAGGTGAATGAGTCTTGCTGATCACTCCTTGGCTCTCCAGATGGTGAACTAACTCATGGATAGGAATCAGGGAGTCTCGGTTGGTGCGATATTGCCGCCGGTGCACAGTTGTAGTCGCAATTGGCACTTGCTGTTCTTCAATCCTCAGCAGTCCTACAGCAGAAGGGTCTTGTGAGAGACCAGGCAGGGTAGACAGCTGCTTAATCTTCTCTGTGCTCAAGGCAGCTATGCCAAAAGCCCACCGGTACCCTTTTGGATCCTTGAAGTACCCTTTCCTGAGGTAGTCTATGCCGAGGATGCACGGAGCCTCTGGGCCAGTCACGATGGGGTGCTTTTGCCACTCCTTCCCAGTTAGACTCACTTCAGCTTCCATTATGGTTAGCTCTTGGGATCCCCCCGTCACTCCAGAAATAGAGATGAGTTCTGCCCCTTGGTGGCCTGATGGCATTAGGGTACACTGTGCGCCTGTGTCCACTAAAGCTTTATATTTCTGTGGTTCCGGTGTGCCAGGCCATCGAATCCACACAGTCCAGTAAATCCGGTTGTCCCTCTCCTCTACCTGGCCAGAGGCAGGGCCCCACTAGTCTTGGTCGGAGTATCTATCAATTAATTCTTCCAAATGTGAAGCAGAAGTCTCTTCGTCAGGGTCAGGAGTAATACTATTCCTTCTACTGCCTCTGGGGGACTGTTCAACAGAAACTGGAGCAGCAATCCTCTTAGGGGCCCTCTTTGTTGCTGCAGTATCTTTCCGTAGCTCACGTACCCGAGCAGCTAGGGCCGAGGTCGGTTCACCATCCCACTTCCTCATATCTTCCCCATGGTCACGTAAATAAAACCACAAGGTACCTCGCGGTGTGCGTCCCGGATTCTCCCTTGTTTGAGCCGGGGACTGCTGGCGCTTGATGGCCGAAAGATTTTTTCGTTTAGGTGAGGACGAAGCTATGTGTTCATCTAGCCGTTGGGACAGTCTCTCCACAGCTGAAATGCAGCCCCGTACTGGGGCAGAGAGATTTTCTTCATATTTATGAAGTTGATTGGACACGGTGTCCACAGTTGGCCCCATCCCCTCATCCCAACCCATTACTGCCAGTGTGCTGGCATGTGTTAGGGGTGCCGCCCGTACAAACTTCCGCCACATGGATGTTGTGCATTGAACTTCATCGGGGTCTTTAGGTACCTGGGCGTTGTTTAAATCACTATAAAGCATCTCCAGCACAGCTAATTCCCGCAGCTGCTGGAGGCCCTGATCCATAGTGGTCCATTTGTTTACTTGGTAGACAATATCCTCTTTATGGGGATACCTTTCTTTCACAGCTGTTAGGATTCGCCTCCAGAGGCTGATAACTTGTGCCTCTCTTCCAATTACTCTATCAATGAGCCATTCTCTGGAAAGGGATCCCAGCTGCTTGGCTTCATTGCCTTCTAGCTGTTGGGTATTGGCCCCACTATCCCAGCATCGAAGCAGCCAGGTGAGGATGTGCTCACCTGGATGGCGACTGAAGTCTTTTCGTAGTTCTCGCAGCTCACTCAAGGATAGAGACCGAGTAGTTTCTGATTCATCTATGATTTCAGTCTCTCCTTTGTGATGTTGCCATGATAACGCTGCTTTAGAGCTGCTTGCCTTTTCTTCTTCTCCCTCATCTGTAAGAGGAGCTTCTTCCCGTACTAAACGACCTGATCTCCGTTTCCACTGTTTCGTCTTTACTACAGGGGCGACTGATACCATAGATGGTCGGTCCTCTGGGGTGGTCACAGTGTGTGCTGTCTCATAATCAAATTCAAGAACCTCCCTATTCCCTTGAGGGTGCTGGGCAATGTTAATTGACATCTGATAGGCGTAAGCCAGACCCCAGCAGAGTGCAGCAATCTGGTGGAGTTCTCTAGTATTGCCAGGGTCAGGGCATACGTCTTTCAAACATTGTACCAGTTTTCTTGGATTTTGTACTTGTTCAGGGGTGAAATTTAGAACCATTGGAGGAGAAAACCGTGATAGGTACCTGCCCAAATCCCCACACACACCTTGCCACCCACAACTTTGTCTGGGGACAGGTCCTTGGATAATATTCTTAATAAATTGCTTTACCCTGGGGAAGAAGACAAACACAAGACCTAGTAATAGGAGGATAATATCTGACCAAGGGTATCCAAGATACTGAAAGGCTGCTGTAATTAGCCCACAGGGAGAAAAGTAGAAGGCACCACACCCGATATTATTCACTGATTGACTGCTAGGGGCAAAAAAGAAGGCGCTGTAATTCTTAATATTTTCAATAAGATAATCTCCAGGAGACCAGGAGGATAACCATGCCGGGCCTGAATACCAAACAAAACTGAAGGCCAGTATGTTACAGCACGACACGATAAAAAAAACAAGCACAGACTTCAACACTTTCTCCGATCGGATGTAAAGGAAAAAAGAAAACAGAGAGTAGGCTACATACAACATATCCACACAGAAAAGTATTGCCAGAAAACCGAGCATTATGACTATCAATATGTTAGTTGTAAATACTTCAATCAATGCTATTGTTATCTCAACCCTCGAGCCCCACGTTGGGCGCCAAAAAGGACTGTGGTGGTTTTACTCAGGTGGGCAGCCAAGCTCCACCACAACCGCTCTCTCACTCCCCCTCTCCTCAGAAGGGGGGGAGAAAATACAACACAGAGAACTCGAGGTTTGAGATGAGAAAGGTTTAATTAAAGGGAAAGGGAATGGGAAGGAGAAACAGATACAAAAGAAACAATCAGTCCGCGCGGAAGCACAGAGAGAGAGAAAAATTATTCTCTACTTCCCATCAGCGAGCGGTGTTCGGCCACGTCCTGGGAAGCAGGGCCTCAAACGCGTAGCGGTTGTTCAGGAGGAACAGCCCCCTCCCCCACGAGAGCCCCCCCTTTTATTGCTGAGTGTGACATCAGGTGTTATGGAATATCCCTTTGACTGGTTTAGGTCAGCTGCCCCAGCAATGTCCCCTCCCCATCACTTGCCCACCCCCAGCCTGCTGGCTCTTGGGGGCTTAGGAGTCCTGATGCTGTGCCAGCACTACGCAGCAATAGACACGACACTGGAGTGATATCAGTGCTGTTCCAGCTACGAGTGCAGAGCACAGCACTGTGCGGGCTGCTGCAGGGAAAAGGTGACTCCAGCTCAGACAGACCCAACACAGATGTCATCCAATTCCATATTTTAAAAATTCCAAATGATGTGTCATTGTGTTGAACCTCGTAGGATTTTGGTCTGCTTCCAAATTTCATTCAAGTCTGTCATCATTTTTCCTGTCTGATCCACATACCACACACCTACTTGTATTAAGGACTGTACATACCCCTTCCCTTGCGAGGCTAAAAGCATATCCATAGGCACTCTGTCCTGTAATGAAATTTCTGCTAATCTCTCGTTATAAAGCCAATATGGCATCCGTGGTCTGATTCACAATTTTTCTATTATAAATGTTTACAATAACCTTCTCTAATTCACTAACATCTATTATCCCTTTTTTGTCTCCCCATAAATGTTCTGAGCCAAAATTTCTGACCCAAAGTCCTCAATATTGTTATATTAGGTACTACTGCTCCCAAGGTACAAATTTCCAACCAGTTATAGAGCAATGCTTTCCTAGATGTCTTTCCACAGATCTAGAACCACCCCTTTCCTCTGGGAACAGGCCATGAGGATAGCTTCCCATGTACTATGGGAATAGAATTTTCTATAGTCCAGTTACAGTTGGTCATATGTCCTACAAATATATTTTCCCATTTGCAGTCTAACATCAGTTCTTTTAGGAGGGTTACATCTTTGAAAATATGGTAAGGTTCAATAAGGTTCCTGAGAATCTATATTGTCTATTTCCCATTCCTGAGTCTCTACTTCAATGGATACATTAAAGGGGGGGGGGGGGGGGGGGGGTCCTGGTCCATAACTTCCTCCAACTCACATTAGCGGAAATTGGGATAACAACCAAGGTTACCCCCACACACACCAACTTTTTGGCATGTTAAGGGAAGTGTGCACAGACCCAACAAGCAGTTTGATTTGCTATTTTCATAGTCCCTTCTATCAGCTCAAAATGAGTATTTTGGTCCCATGGGTTTGCTGATTCAATTAATTTGCTTATTGTACTTATCCCCACTGTATACATCCAAACTATGTCCATGAGATTGTTACTGTAAAAGTCGGTCAAAGAAACTCTCTAAGACTCAATTTGGAATTTTAGAAAGCAGGCATTCTTTAATTGTGGCGCTGGATGCACAGGGGATCACTCCATCTAGTGTGTGCCGAATTGTCCAGGCTACAGGGGTCATATACAATCAAAACATACGTATTTGTTCACTTTCCAAAAAAAAAATTAACATATTCACACTATTTCCCAGAACTTGTTAAAGTATGTGTGCACAATTGTTTCTACCGATGGTCTTTCATGTTCTTCCGATGTTTGTGGATAGGTCAATAGTCAATTTAGGCATGCATACTAAGCTAAGTCATTTACACAACATATGCATACCATGAGTTTACATTTACACATACAAAGTTTCTAAACTTCCTTCTATCTAACTAAACATAGTATTTGTCTCCATTATTCTATCAGAGAGAGATCCATATGTCTTTCTGACTCAGTATCAAGATTCTGTTCTATGGATTTTTCTAATTATTGTCTTAAGCAGTGCGGTTGCTTCTATCTACCATGATGCTGACGTTGCCTTAATCTGAGAATAATGCATCCAAGGTCCTTTTCCTGCTAATGTAACTGCAGTATATGCGGTTAACAAGAATTGAAATAGTCCCTTCCACTTTTCTTCAGAAGTCCAGGATTTGACAACTCTAGGCTGGAATGTGTGTGCTGGGGAATCAAGACCTAAAGATTTATTCAACACTGCATATTCATTCAATTCTTGCAAAACTCTCCCAAGAACAATTAGTTAATTTCTCATATCATTGTCCCCTTGCACTCGCATTTCTCCTGGCAATCCGTGTATTTGGTATGGTCGTCCGTACAACAGCTCGTGCAGACTGAAATGTTGTCCACAAGACTGGGGCCTGTAGGGAGTATACAGATCCCAGCTAATGCCTAATAGTCCGCTTATTTCCGTAACTACCGTGACTATGAAATGTGGACCTCTATCTGATGATATTCCCAAAGGTATTCCAAATACTGGAATTTTCTCTTTTAACAAAGCTTTTACTACTTTTCTTGCCTTATTTGTATGACACGGAAAAACCTCAGGCCAACCTGTATATGTGTCCACGAGGACTAACAAATACTTTAGCCACCCTTTTTATTGGCAATTCAGTAAAGTCTATTTGCCAATACTCTCCAGGTGTCTGCCCCTCAGTACTTTTTCTAAATTGAATATTATTGTTTTTGGATAATTCCTACAACATATTTCACGCTTTTCAGTGACTGAGCCAATAGTCTCTACCATATTCCTGCTAATAACTGACTTCTGTAAATGCTTTATCAAGTTTTCTGTTTCCCCAGTGCACAGCATTATGTTCTTCTTTCACTAGACTATTCATAAAGGAATGGGGTATCACTGTGAGAAACAATCTGCAGCCAATAACACAGGCTCAGGTGAGGATCTCAGTGAAGTAGCATTTTTATTTGTGACTGCAGTGATGGGTGTCCTGCAAGCAGGAGTGTGCAGCAGTAGTGTATCATAACCTTATATCCCTATTACCCAATGCTTAATTCCTCCCGTTTCCTCATTGGCTGAATACTACAGATTCACAAACTACTCGATGCTTGTTACTATACCATATATGTACAATTTTATTTGACCAACTGTTAATTTTTCCTTTCCCCCCCTTTTTTTCTTCGTCTCTTGTGACTCAAAGGATCTATGATTTTTGTATTTTTTGCTGTTCCGCAACAGCTTGTCTTGTTTTTCTTAGCCATCCTCCTTATTTTGGGACAGCGGGACCTTCCACTGTCCCCTTATCTGCTTAACATACCACCCACTGTTATGCCGCTGTTCTGCCTGTGCAATCACTTTTGAATATGCAAGGTTAGTGGAATTTTCCACTGTAAAAACAACTTTATTTCTCACAGTTCCCCCCTCTTCTCTTGTTACTCCTATTGTTGTTGTTTTTACTCCTCTTCACATCCCCCACTATTGAGCTTTTCCAACATTAGGGCGCAGTATTTTTCTTCGGATGTCATAGGGGATGACAGATACACAATGCCGTTATTACCAGAATACTAACAAATAGTTGCTTGAGCCAATCCCATCCAGGCAACCATGAGGTCATTTTTTCCCAAATGTCTTTAAATCCCCAGGAAAAGTCATATTCGGCCACCTCATGTAAGATCTTGGTTTTCTCCCAAATATTTTTGAGTTTCAGTTCGCCCCATTTGGTCTACATACATAGAGCAACTGGGAATAATTATAGTGCAAACCCCTCCTTGCAAGGCCAGTAATAAATCCAGTACCATTAGATTCTGGAATACCATCTTTGACAAACTTGTCACCTCCTCTTGCAATGCTCGGATTGCATCTGGACTGTTATTGTCTAATTCTTTGACTATGGCTGATATATTCACAATAGATTTTTCTAATTCACTCACCCCTAACCAAGGGATAAAACACCTCACAAAACTGTGAAACACCATTCCTCTCCCCACTAGAGGATTAATTGAAGTCCTCTTGATTCTGAGTAGGTGGGTCCCAAGGAGGCCTGGGCTTTGGCTGTGCATATCCTCAATAATGGTTATGCTAGGAATTATTGCCCCCAGGGTGCAAGCTCCCTTCCAGCCTAGGGGCAACACTTTCCTGGCCCACATAGCCAATATCACCCTTTGCCATTCAGGACTGGCCATCCGGTTATCGAATGATTCTCACTCTGTTTTTGGTGTGCATTATACATATTAGCACTTCCATAATTACCTTATTTGGTACAATATGGATAATCCTCTACCGCACCGGTAACATTTCCACACCCAGGGTCAGTATTATTGCCTCTTGATTTTCCATCAGTACGAAGAATGATATACATACTAATATAAAAACCAGAATCCCCTGGGGACACTCTAATTCTATGTAATCCAACCCTTTCCACAATTACACGTGGTATTCATTATTTTTTCCTAAGGAGAAGTTAAAAGTTAGTTTACAATTATGATTCACATCTCCTAATTTTTAAAGGTTCTTTTGTAGGAACAGTCTCCCAGGTCTCAGGGTCAGCTGATGCCTTCACCTGGATGTAATGAGTCCACCCTTTCTCAGCTGTTCTTACTGTCATCTCAGTAGTCAGGAGTACTTGGAATGGTCCGTCACACTCAGGTTGTAGCTTCAATTCCCTCCATGTTTGTATCAGAAACCAGTCTCTTGCTTGGAATGGATGGATCCGCACTTCCAAGTTACTTCCTTGATCAGAGTCAACATTTTCAATGATTACATACCTGGAAATTATCTGTTCTGGAATTACCTTAGCTACCACACTCACAGTAGCATATACCGAAGGGAAAACTTTCACCCACCATGACAAGTGATGGACTTTTAAACTTTAATTAAACTTTAATCTTGCTTATCATAAGCAGGGTTTTTCTGGAGATAAACTCTTTTCTATGGCACTATAGCTAGTACTTCCTTTTCCATGCCTCTTTCTGCAGCCTGTTCTGTGGCTAAATCAGACAGCTTTATTTCTTCTTTCTTGGGTGGTTCACACCGATTTGTGAGCTTTACAATGCTACAGCAACAGGGATTTGTATGCTTTCAAGTAAACTCAAAATTTCTTACTTATGCTTTATGTCTGTCCCTTGTGCAAACAGTAGTCCTCTCTCTTTCCAAATGGCTCCATGCACATGGACTACTCTGGAGGCATATTTTGAATCAGTCGAAATGTTTACACATTTACCTTTGCTTAACTTGCAAAACTTGAGTGAGGGCAATTAATTCGGCCTTCCGGGCTGATGGTGCTGGCAAGTAATCATAGAATCATAGAATATCCTGAGTTGGAAGGGACCCTTAAGGATCATCAAGTCCAACTCTTGACACCGCACAGATCTACCCAAAAGTTCAGACCATGTGACTAAGTGCACAGTCCAATCTCTTCTTAAATTCAGACAGGCTCGGTGCAGTGACCACTTCCCTGGGGAGCCTGTTCCAGTGTTCAACCACCCTCTCTGTGAAGAACCCCCTCCTGATGTCAAGCCTAAATTTCCCCTGCCTCAGCTTAACCCCGTTCCCGCGGGTCCTGTCGCTGGTGTTAATGGAGAAAAGGTCTCCTGCCTCTCGACACCCCCTTACGAGGAAGTTGTAGACTGTGATGAGGTCTCCCCTCAGCCTCCTCTTCTCCAGGCTGAACAGGCCCAGTGACCTCAGCCGTTCCTCGTACGTCTTCCCCTCCAGGCCTTTCACCATCTTGGTAGCCCTCCTTTGGACACTCTCCAACAGTTTCATGTCCTTTTTATACTGTGGTGCCCAGAACTGCACACAGTACTCGAGGTGAGGCCGCACCAGCGCAGAGTAGAGCAGGACAATCACCTCCCTTGACCTACTAGCGATGCCGTGCTTGATGCACCCCAGGACACGGTTGGCCCTCCTGGCTGCCAGGGCACACTGCTGGCTCATATTCAACTTGCTGTCTACCACGACCCCCAGATCCCTCTCTTCTAGGCTGCTCTCCAGCGTCTCATCGCCCAGTCTGTACGTGCAGCCAGGGTTTCCCCGTCCCAGGTGCAGGACCCGGCACTTGCTCTTATTGAACTTCATGCAGTTGGTGATCGCCCAGCTCTCCAACCTATCCAGATCCCTCTGCAAGGCCTTTCCACCCTCATTCGAGTCCACAACTCCTCCAAGTTTGGTGTCATCAGCAAACTTGCTCAAAATACCTTCTATTCCTACATCCAGATCGTTTATAAAAATATTGAAAAGTACCAGCCCTAAAATGGAGCCTTGAGGGACCCCACTGGTGACCGCCCGCCAGCCTGATGCAGCCCCATTTACCATAACCCTTTGGGCCCTGCCCGTTAGCCAATTGCTCACCCATCGTATGATGTTTTTATTTAGCTGTATGGTGGACATTTTGTCCAGTAGGATCCTATGGGAAACTGTGCCAAAAGCCTTGCTGAAGTCCAAAAAAATCACATCAGCTGGTTTCCCTTGGTCCACCATACGGGTGATTTTATCATAAAAGGAAATCAGGTTAGTTAGGCAGGACCTACCCTTCACAAACCCATGCTGGCTGGGACCAATGACTGCTTTGTCCCCCAGGTGCGCCTCAATAAGTTCGAGAACCATCTTCTCCATGATTTTACCAGGCACTGACGTGAGACTGACAGGCCTGTAATTGCTAGGGTCTTCTTTCTGACCCTTCTTGAAAATTGGCACAACATTTGCCAGCTTCCAGTCTACCGGGACCTCTCCAAATTCCCAGGATCGTTGAAAAATAATTGAGAGAGGTTCCGCGATGACGTCCGCCAGCTCTTTCAGCACCCGGGGATGAATCCCATCCGGACCCATGGACTTGTAGGGATCCAGGTGGAGTAGCAAATCCCGCACACGTTCAGGGTCGGTTGGGAGTTTGTCATCCCCACCGTCCCGGTCCTCCAGCTCAGGGCACCCTGGGTCCCGAAGCCCATCATCGGCATTGAAGACAGAGGCAAAGAAGGCGTTAAGCGTCTCTGCTTTGCCTATGTCATTGTATGTAATGTTTGAGCTTCCACTACTGTCTCAATAGCATATCCAGATACTCTTTAAAACTGCTCCCATCCGTATACAGTTCCCAATCTGTGTCTTGCCAAGGGGTATCCTTCAGGTCGGGTCTACTTGAATAGACAGCCTCAATTGTTTATCTTCATGTAAACATGGTCTATCAGTCCCATACTGTAGTTACCATGTCCGGAACATGAACAGTTATTTTTTTGTCTCGTGGTGAGCTTCCGGGCCTCTTGTATTAACAATACTGTAGCAGCCACTGCTCTCAAGTATCCAGGCCATCGCTGACTTATGCCACTGCTCGCTTATAGTCCCCCAAGTGCTGGGTTAGGATACCAAGGGCTACAGCCTGCCTTTCACAGGTGAACAGTTCAACAGACTTTTCTAAATTAGGCAGCCCTAAAGCCAGGGCTTTCATCAAGGCTCCTTTAAGTAGACTCCGACTTCCATTAGTCCACTGAAGGGAGCCCTTGGATAACAACAATTCATATAAAGGTTTCATCATCAGTCTGTAATTAAGAATCCACATGCTGCACTATCCCACCATTTCCAGGAAGGCTCTTAATTCATGAACATTTTGAGATTCTGGGAGTTGGGAAATAGCTTCCTTCCTTTCAGTACTTCACTGTCTCTAAGTACTCCTTCGACACTGGATACCCACTGAGTCCAAGGAAATTTAATAGACTAATTGTCAGCTCCAGACATTCTTCCCGGGATTTGCCAGCTAGCAGTATATCATCAACATATTGTACCATTATTCCCTTTTTGTTGTCTTGTCTCCATAATTCCATTTTTTTTGCTAGCTGATCTCCAAAGATGGTCAGACTATTTTTAAATAGTCTTTTTAAATATTTTTAAATACTTTGTGGTAATACTGTCCAGGTACACTGAATTTTCCTTCCCATCTCGTGTGGTTTAACCGGGCCAGCAGCTCAGCACCACACAGCCGTTTGCTCAAACTCCCCCCTTCCTCACTGGGATGGGGGAGAGAATCAGAAAAAAAAAGAAAGCCTGTGGGTTAAGATAAAGACAGATTATTAGGACAGAAAAGAAAGGAAAATAATAATGATAATAGTACTACTAATAATGTGTACAAAACAAGTGATGCACAATGCAGTTGCTCACCACACGCTGACCGATGCACAGCCTGTCCCCGAGCAGCTGGTACCCCCACCCCAGCCAATCACACCACATTAATTGTTCAGCATGACATGATATGTTATGGAATACCCCTTTGGCCAGTTTGGGTCAGCTGTCCTGGGTCTTTCCCCTCCCAGCTCCTGATGCACCCCAGCCTGCCTGCTTGCAGGATAGTGTGCGAAGCCGAAATGTCCTTGGCTTAGTGTAAGCACTACTCTGCAACAACTAAAACATCAGTGTGTTGTCAACATTATTCTTATCCTAAATCCAAAACACAGCACCCTACCAGCTACTAGGAGGAAAATTAACTCTATCTGAGTCAAAACCAGGACAAAAGGCAAATAATTTCTGTCAGTATTAAGTTGGATACAGAAAAAAAGCATCTTTTAAATCTAAAAGTGTAAAATATCCCTGTTCTTCAGTGAGAGTAGTTAATAACGTATATGGCTTTGCTACCCCAGGGTGAATATCTTGGACAATTTGATTCACTGCTCTCAGATCCTGGACTAACCTATAAGATTTCACATGAGCTTTCTTAATGGGTAATATTGGAGTGTTATACTTAGATTCACACTCTCTCAACACCCCATATTCTAAAAATGTCCATATAATAGGAACTAGCCCAAGTTTAGCTTCTAATTTTAAGGGATACTGTTTCAATCTTAACAGTGCTGATCCTGATTTAAACTCTATACTTATGGGTTCAACCTTTTTTGATCTTCCTGGTATTTCTCCTGTCCAAGCAGTAGGAATCACTGCGTCCTCAACTTCAACCAGGATTTTTCCTTCTCCTTGTTCAGTCTCCTTTAATAAAAATATTGAAGCTTGGACAAATTTAGATTCAGGCCTCTACCTCACCATTTTTAGATTTTATGTCAGCTTCTAATGTTTCTTGGCACGTACAAAACTGAGGCGTTACCCATTGTTTTCCAATTTTAAACTTTAAGGGTTTAAAGAAGGGTCTTTTTTCCGATTTTCCTATTGCACCAATAATTGTCACAGTAGCATACACTAATTCATATTCCTTTGTGTTTAAAACTGTGACTTGAAGAAAACGGACTCCACAATCAATAAGATTGTAAAGTAAGTATGTTAATTCAGCACTGGGCAGCACGGGGGTTGGTCCCGCCAAAATCGTGCACACCTGACGCGGAACTTGCCATGGTTATATGCAGGAAAGTGTTACATATGCATGAAGTTTCACAATACGCCTATACATATTCATAACCAGACATTAAAGAAGCAATTAACTAAATTAGTGTTAGAAACCTAACTTCTTTGGGTAAAATGCTTACCTTTAGCACTCCTCTAGGTTCAAACAGCACCAAGAAAGGATTTAGGAATTTCACCACAAGAGAGAGTTTTCTTGAGAACTATATTGTGGGGTTGTCCTCTTCTTTGTCATCTCTCAGGACCTATGGGCTGTTGGATCAAAACCCACCTATGAAATTCCCCACTCACCACCATCAACCAGGAAAATGGGTCCTGATTTGGACATGGAAAGAATCAAAACTCCAGCCTGAATGGGACTAACCACTGAAACAGCCGTAAGAACTGTGGAAAAAGTTTGGACTCATTATACTCGAGTGAATGCATCCGTCGACCCTAGTACCTGGGAAGCTGTTCCTACAGAAGACTTGTTGGAAGTTGAAATCGAAGAGAAAAATCTCATAATGGACTCTGAGCAGGATAAAAGCTTACAATTGTAAACTAACCTTTTATTTTCACAGGTAACTAATGATTGTGGCTTGCAAGTGAGAGAAAGGACTGGCCTATAGCAAATCAAAGTGCTCCCAAGGGGGGGTTGTTATAGTAGTAGTGTACATCTTATTCTTTGTATTGATAATTATTTGGAAACCTAAGGGTTAAAAATAATGACAGGGAAAAATCAATTACTAATTTTCTTTTTAGTGATTCAAGGCCTCAGAGAAGGCCTTGGTCAACTGGCAACTTGGAAAAGGCATGACTAGATAATAGCAAAAACGGGATACCCTGTCAAAATATGGGTGACTGTGACAGAGGGTTATGTACCACAGTCCGTCACGTTTGATGTTTGTGAGGTGTTAGCTTGTGGAGATTTAAATGCCCAATGACAACTGAGCAGAGAGAACAAATAACTGGGAGAGACCCAACAGCCAGATTGAGAATAGCTGTATGGAAACAATCCTCTACTGCCATTAGAGAAAGGGAGAAACTCAAGGAGAAAACAGGAGAGAAAACAGGAGGCCCTCTTTGGAATGCGGCAGTTCAAACATTTGAGATTGAAACAGGGTATGGGGATGTGAATGCCTGGATAGAATGGGTCAAATATACTGTCCAGAGTCTCAACCGCAGCTACTGCTATGCTTGTGCCTCGGGATGACCGATTGCCCAGATAGTGACCTTCCCATGGGGGTGGATCAAAGACTTCCAAGGGATGCGATGTATGATTGCATTGTACCAAGAAAAGACTGCCTGGGGAAATGAGGCCTGTAAGTCTCTCTTTGCTGTTCCTTGCGTGATAGCAACATCGTGGTTCCCCCTGCATTCTCTACAGCTATAGGTAACCATACAGCTTGCCTCTCACAGCAGGGTGTGAGTGCTGCCCAGCATCTGGGAGAATTTGCCTTGTGCTACCAAGGACTCGATGGGAAACTGCTCAAGACTTGAGATCCCCACCCAGGGCAGATCTCTGGTGGTACGGTGGAGGGAAGATCTTACGGTCCACCCTACCATATAACTGGGGAGGCACTTGTGCGCTTGTTCGATTAGCTATACCCTTCACCCTGGCATTTGAAAGAGAAACATCACAAATACCCAGAAGAAGTTAAAGAGGCTTAGGAGTATCATTCGATGACAGAGTATACATAGATTCTTTTGGGGTGCCTAGAGGAGTTTCCGATGAACAGAAAGCCAGGAATCAAATTGCTGCAGGGTTTGAGTCACTGTTCTGGTGGGTAACGATCAATAAGAATGTGGATTGGATTAATTATATTTATTCTAATCAACAGAGAGTCATAAATTATACAAGGGATGCGATGAGAGGAATCGCTGAACAACTAGATGCCACCAGCAAAATGGCTTGGGAAAACAGAACATCATTAGATATGATGCTCGCGGAGAAAGGAGGTGTGTGTGTGTGATACTGGGCAACCACTGTTGCACTTTTATACCCAACAATACTACTCCGGATGGCTCAGTAACTAGAGCATTGCAAGTGCTTACCACCCTTGCCAGTGAATTGGCAGAAAACTTAGGAACAGACACTTCCACCACCGTACTGTTGGAATCTTGGTTTGGTAAATGGAAAGGGATGGTAGTGTCCATATTTACATCCTTGATCATAGTAGCAGGAGTTTTGACAGCCGTTGGTTGTTGCACTATCCCTTGTGTAAGAGGACTAGTACAGTGGTTAATTGAAACTGCACTATTGAAACAAAATGACCATGGATCCAACACCTTACTCAGATTAGAGGAGATGGAAAGCAAAGAAAGTGAAGAAGAGGAAGATATCTACCAAATTACACCTTAGAGAAAAGTTTTTGCAAAAATCAACAGTTTATAAAGAAGAAAAGGGGGGAATTGTGGGAATAGAAATGTTTTTACACGGAGTTACTTTGTTTAGAGGGAAGGAATGTGGTATTGAAATATGCTTACAGTGATAAGAAAGCTTAGCAGGCGACCTTGTAAAATGCAGACAACCAGACTCCTTAGAACAATTAGGTGAAAATCACGGTGTTAAGTCAAGTCAGATAAGTGAAGAAACATTACTACTTCAAACAGTAAAAATGGCAAAAGGAAATTGAAATTTGACAGGCCGGCTACTGAAGGCCATGCATTGTTTGTGAAGCATCAGATAGATTGTGAACCTGGATTACCCCCTCAGTGGGGAAACAGGGGAGGGTCTTGTCATCAAAAGTATATAAACTTTGTTTTGGAACTAGTAGGCATGCTCCTGCTTGTGGGGCGCCCGCCATTGCAATCGCGAATAAATTACTACTTCACTGAGTTCCTCACCTGAGCCTAAGTTACTGGCTACGGAGTGTTTCTCACTGTAAGCCCACACAAAACAAGGAATCACTCCTGTGTATCCGTCAGTATGGGGGTTTAAAAGGTATTGAGGCCTAAATAAATTCGCTTTCCCTCTTCTTGACAAATTCCCATGGCTCAAGCCTGAACCAACAAAGAAATGATTCTCCATTCTACTTCTTTGATAATCAGTCAGCCCCCCTCCCCCGATACTTGGGAAACTGACCAAACACCACTGAGAATATACCAAAACTTCTAAACTGTTACTTAGATAATGCTCCTGCCTTCCTCCTTGTCACACAAAAAAACATGTAAGAACAAAAAAATAGGATTACAAGATGCACTGCCAAGCCCATATATTGGGCATCACCAGTCAACACTTGGATAAGACAGCACTTCTTTTTGGTCTGTTATGTGCTTTGTACTTCTCCGGCCACTCCCCTCGCAGAGAATATGGAACCGTGGATCAGAACTCCACACTCGCATCGCAGCAATGCTGCGTCTCACTGTCGTGGTTTAACCCGGCCGGCAGTTAAACACCACGCAGCCGTTCGCTCACCCTCCCCCCTCCCTCTCTGGGACGGGGGAGAGAAATGGAAAGTGAAGCCCGTGAGTTGAGATAAAGACAGTTTAATAAGACAGGAAAATAATAATAACAAAATAATAATAATAATAACAATAATAATACAATGGTGATAATAGGGAAATAATATGTACAAACAAGTGATGCACAATGCAATTGCTCACCACTCGCTGACCGATGCCCAGCCTAACCCCGAGCAGTCCGGCCCCCTCCCCCCGGCTAGCCACCCCTATATATTGTTTAGCATGACGTCAGATGGTATGGATTACCCCTTTGGCTAGTTTGGGTCACCTGTCCTGGGTCTGTCCCCTCCCAGCTCTTACTGCACCCCCAGCCTGCCTGTTGGCAGGACAGAGCAAAAGGCTGAGATGTCCTTGGCTTAGTATAAGCACTGCTCTGCAACAATTAAAGCATCGGGGTGTTATCAGCACTCTTCTCATCCTAAGCCAAAACACAGCATTCCACCAGCTACTAGGAAGAAAATTAATTCTGTTCTAACTGAAACCAGGACATCTATCCACCCCTTATTCCATACCATTTATGTCATGCTCAGGTTACACTCTTTTCCATACATTCTAATTAGTCACCTATAGTAATCATGGTAGTGATAACATACAGTATAATATACTAATTAACATGGTACAATTCAGTTCATGGGCTATTCTCACCCAGTATTAAATCTCCTTGAGGTACACACCGGACCTCTCCGTTCTTTTGCATCACCCACCAAGTGTATCCAGGTCCCTGAGCGAAAACAATTCCACAAATAGGTTTGCCTTTTCCTGAGGCAGGAGCAGCCCAGACTGTTTTACCCAGCATATTTTTTACATGCACTACAGGAACTTTATCCCCATCTACAGTACGTAACAGGTTTGATTGGGCAGGTCCAGCTCAGTTGGTAGATCCCCTAGTATTGACTAACCAGGTGGCCTTTGCCAAATGCGTATCCCAGTTTTTGAACGTCCCAGCGCCCATTGCTTTCAAGGTAGTCTTTAACAGGCCATTGTATCGTTCAACTTTCCCGGAGGCTGGTGCATGATAGGGGATGTGATACACCCATTCAATACCATGTTCTTTGGCCCAAGTGTCTATAAGGTTGTTTCGGAAGTGAGTCCCATTGTCTGACTCTATTCTTTCTGGGGTGCCATGTCGCCATAGGACTTGCTTTTCAAGGCCCAGGATGGTGTTCCGGGCGGTGGCATGAGGCACAGGATATGTTTCCAGCCATCCGGTGGTTGCTTCCACCATTGTAAGTACGTGGCGCTTGCCATTGCGAGTTTGAGGGAGTGTGATGTAATCAATCTGCCAGGCCTCTCCATATTTATATTTCAGCCATCGTCCTCCATACCAAAGAGGCTTTGACCGTTTGGCTTGCTTGATTGCAGCACATGTTTCACAGTCATGAATAACCTGTGCTATAGCGTCCATGGTTAGGTCCACCCCTCGATCACAAGCCCATCTGTATGTTGCATCTCTACCTTGATGGCCTGAGGTGTCATGGGCCCATTGGGCTATAAATAATTCACCTTTATGCTGCCAATCCAGGTCCACCTGAGCTACTTCAATCTTAGCAGCCTGATCTACCTGCTGGTTGTTTTGATGTTCTTCAGTAGCCCGATTCTTGGGCACATGAGCATCTACGTGGCGTACTTTCACAGCCAGGTTCTCTACCCGAGCAGCAATATCTTGCCACAATGCAGCAGCCCAGATGGGTTTGCCCCTCCGCTGCCAGTTGTTTTGCTTCCATTGCTGTAACCATCCCCACAGGGCATTTGCTACCATCCATGAATCGGTGTAGAGATAGAGAACTGGCCATTTTTCTCGTTCAGCAATGTCTAAAGCCAGCTGAATGGCTTTCACTTCTGCAAACTGACTCGATTCACCTTCTCCCTCAGCAGCTTCTGCAATTCGTCGCGTAGGACTCCATACAGCAGCCTTCCATCTCCGATGCTTCCCCACAATACGACAGGACCCATCAGTGAACAGGGCATATTTCTTTTCATTCTCTGGCAACTGGTTGTACAGCGGGGCTTCTTCAGCACGACCCACCTCCTCCTCTGATGATATCCCAAAGTATTTGCCTTCTGGCCAGTCCATGATCACTTCCAATATTCCTGGGCGACTGGGGTTTCCTATTCGAGCCCGCTGAGTAATCAGTGCAACCCACTTGCTCCATGTAGCATCAGTTGCATGATGCGTAGAGGGGACCCTTCCCTTGAACATCCAGCCTAGTACCGGCAATCGGGGTGCTAGGAGGAGCTGTGCTTCAGTACCGACCACCTCCGAAGCAGATCGAACTCCTTCATATGCTGCCAATATCTCCTTTTCAGTTGGAGTATAGCGGGCCTCAGATCCTCTGTATCCCCGACTCCAAAACCCCAGAGGCCGACCTCGAGTTTCCCCAGGTTCTTTCTGCCAGAGGCTCCAGGTGGGGCCATTCTCCCTGGCTGCAGTGTAGAGCACATTCTTTACATCTGGTCCTGTTCGAACTGGCCCAAGGGCTACTGCATGGACTATTTCCTGCTTGATTTGTTCAAAGGCTTGTCGTTGTTCAGGGCCCCATTCAAACTCATTCTTCTTACGGGTTACTTGGTAGAGTGGGTTTACAATCAGACTGTAATTTGGGATGTGCATTCTCCAAAACCCCACAACACCTAGGAAAGTCTGTGTTTCTTTTTTGTTAGTTGGTGGAGACATAGCTGTTATTTTGTTGATCACATCCATTGGGATTTGACGACGTCCATCTTGCCATTTTATTCCTAAAAACTGGATCTCTCGTGCAGGTCCTTTGACTTTATTTTGTTTTATGGCAAAACCGGCTTTCAGAAGGATTTGGACTATTTTCTTCCCTTTCTCGAAAACTTCCTCTGCTGTGTCACCCCACACAATAATGTCATCGATGTACTGCAGGTGTTCAGGAGCTTCCCCCTGCTCTAGCGCAGACTGGATCAGCCCATGGCAAATGGTAGGGCTGTGTTTCCACCCCTGGGGCAGCCGATTCCAAGTATACTGGACTCCCCTCCAAGTGAAGGCAAATTGTGGCCTGCACTCTGCTGCTAGAGGGATGGAGAAAAATGCATTAGCGATATCAATTGTGGCGTACCACTTGGCTGCCTTCGACTCAAGTTCTTACTGAAGTTCCAGCATGTCCGGCACTGCAGCACTCAGTGGTGGCGTCACTTCGTTCAGGCCGTGATAGTCCACTGTTAGTCTCCACTCGCCATTAGACTTTCGCACTGGCCATATGGGACTATTGAAAGGTGAATGGGTCTTGCTAATCACTCCTTGGCTCTCCAATTGACGAATTAGCTTATGGATGGGGATCAGGGAGTCTCGGTTAGTGCGATATTGCCGCCGGTGCACAGTTGTGGTAGCGATTGGCACTTGCTGTTCTTCGACCCTCAGCAACCCCACAACAGAGGGGTCCTCTGAGAGACCAGGCAAGGTAGATAATTGTTTAATGCCCTCTGTCTCTAAGGCAGCTATACCAAAGGCCCACCGGAACCCTTTTGGGTCCTTGCAATATCCTCTTCTAAGATATTCTATGCCAAGGATACATGGAGCATCCGGGCCAGTCACAATGCGGTGCTTTTCCCACTCATTCCCAGTCAGACTTACTTCAGCCTCCAATACAGTCAACTGCTGAGATCCCCCTGTCACTCCACAAATATAGATGGGCTCTGGTCCTTTATAGCTTGATGGCATTATAGTACATTGTGCACCGGTGTCTACTAAAGCCTTATACTTCTGTGCGTGTGACGTGCCAGGCCATCGAATCCACACAGTCCAATAAACTCGATTGTCCCTTTCCTCCCCCTGGCTGGAGGCAGGACCCCCCTAATCCTGGTCAGAATCTTCTTCGTTTCTGTGTTTGAAGGACTGTCTGCTGGAAGTTGGAGCAGCAAACTTTTCAGAGAATCCTTTTTTCCTGATTGTTTTCTTTTGCAACTCACGTACCCGTGCCTCTAGGGTTGCGGTAGATTTTCCATCCCATTTTCTCATGTCCTCTCCATGGTCTCGTAAGTAAAACCACAGGGTGGCACGGGGTGAGTACCCACCATATCGTCTTCCTTGTGTAGATGAACGCCTACCCCTGATAGCTGAGACACTGCTCTGTACAGGTACAGAGGAGAATAATCTCTCTTCAAGTTGGTGAAACTTTTCAGAAAGTGATTTCTTCCAGGTGTTCTCTTTCGGCCGTTGGACACTGGTTGGTTCAGGTGGGGAGGAAGATAGATTCTCTTCAAGTTGGTGAACCTTTTCAGAAAGTTTCTCCACAGCTGAGACGCAGGCCTGTAAGGAAGAGGAGAGACTTTCTTCGTACTGCCGGAGTTGTTTAGCCACTTCATCCACTGTGGGTTCCTCATGGTCTTTCCAGGCCATTATTGCCAATGAGCTGGCATATGATGATGGTGCACTCCGTACAAACTTCCGCCACATGGGTCGTGTACACCTGACTTCATCTGGATCTTTGGATGTTTGTCTGAGGTCTGGATCCTCATAAATCACTTCCCGTACGGCTAATTCCCTCAGGTACTGGATTCCCTTCTCCATAGTGGTCCACTTGCCTGGTAGACATAAAAGTTCTTCCTTGAAGGGATACCTTTCCCTCACAGCTGAGAGGAGACGCCTCCAGAGGCTGGTGGATTGTGCTCCATCTGCAATTGCTTTGTCAATGCCGGCGTCTCGAGCAAGGGATCCCAACCGCTTGGCTTCCCTGCCGTCTAATTCCACACAATTGGCTCCAGAGTCCCAGCACCGGAGCAGCCAGGTGACAAGCTGCTCACCTATACAGCGACCAAAATCTTTTCGCACATCTCGTAGCTCACGTTCGTTTAGGCTTCGGGTAGTTACTGTTGATTTTTCGGCATCCTCATCTTCCTCCTCCTGAATCCTTGATGGCCCAGCGTCGTTTTCATCTTCGTCATCTCTATACCTAGATTTGGCAGAAGCCTTACCTGGATTGGCAGAAGACTCTCTGCGTTCTAAACGACCTGAATCTCTATACCATTTTTTCACCTTCTCTACAGGGGCAGCTTGCACTGCTACAGCTCGTTTCTCTGACTTTGTTACAGGGTCTGCCACAGGGGTTGGAATACCCTCTGCAGGGTCAACTTGTACTGCTACAGCTCGTTTCTCTGACCCCGTTACAGGGGTTGGAATACCCTCTGCAGGGTCAACTTGCACTGCTACAGCTCGTTTCTCTGACACGGCCACAGGAGCTGGAGCGGCTGCAGGAGCTGGAGCAGTTGCAGGAACCGGAGCTGTAGCGGCTACAGGAGCTGGGACTGGAGCGGCTTCAGGAGCTGGAGCTGGAGCGGCTTCAGGAGCTGGAGCTGGAGCGGCTGCAGGAGCTTGGACTAGAGCGGCTGCAGGAGCTGGGACTGGAGTAGCGGCAGGAGCTGGGACTGGAGCGACTGCAGGAGCTGTGACTGGAGCGGCTGCAGGAGCTGGGACTGGAGTAGCGGCAGGAGCTGGGACTGGAGCGGCTGCAGGAGCTGGGACTGGAGCGGCTGCAGGAGCTGGGACTGGAGCGGCTGCAGAGTCCACCGTAGGGGTCACAGTGGCCGTTGGATCTGTCACAGGGCTTGGAGTGGCCGCAGGGTCTGTCACTAAGTTGATAGCAGTATCAATGGCAGCTCGATAGGCATGAGCCAGGCCCCAGCACGTTACAATGATTTGTGTTACTTTGGAACTGCCAGAATCATGACACCTTTTTTTCAAGCATTCTGCCAGTTTTTGAGGATTTTGCCATTGTTCAGGGGTGAATTTCCAACACACTGGGGGTGCCAACTGCTCTAGATGCCTGCCCATATCCACCCATACTCCCTGCCACCCACAACTATACTGCCTCCGGGCAGATCTCCGGATGAGCTTCCCAAGTAGTTGTTTAACTTTAAGCAGAACCTGAAGTGCATTCAGGAGGCAGAACAACAAGACTATGCTGGTCTGAGTATCCCAAGAATATTCAATATCTTGGAGAGCTATTGTGACAAGCTCAGGGGATAAGAGGGTGGTGAAGGAGGAAGGCAGAGTGATCCAGGAGGATACAGGGGTGGTGAAGGAGAAAGGGAGAGTAAGCAAGTAAGGAAAAATATCCTCCCCTTTCCCCTCCACAGATTGACTCCCTAATGGAAAAAAACAATAGGTATAATTGCTAATAGTTTCCAAGATACAGTTTCCAAAGTACAGAGTCGACGATGTTACTGAATACAAATAACAAGTTAGAGTCATGACCAGATATTTCATCGTCTCATAAGCCATTGCTACAACACACAGTACCATAATGATCTGAAACCAGGGCCCGGAGAGGATAAACAACATGACCGAGAGCAAATACGGAAAATAATGTACTATAATACTCAATTTGGAAAACAGGCGCAGCAGAGTTGAGATTAAAGCAATCAGCATTATGACAAGCGACTATTAAGCAGGTCTAATCCTTACACCAATTTTAGTTTAACACACTCTGGTCAGATCTGCCGTTATCTCAACCTTTCGGGCCCCACGTTGGGCGCCAAAAAGACTGTCGTGGTTTAACCCGGCCGGCAGTTAAACACCACGCAGCCGTTCGCTCACCCTCCCCCCTCCCTCTCTGGGACGGGGGAGAGAAATGGAAAGTGAAGCCCGTGAGTTGAGATAAAGACAGTTTAATAAGACAGGAAAATAATAATAACAAAATAATAATAATAATAACAATAATAATACAATGGTGATAATAGGGAAATAATAATAATATGTACAAACAAGTGATGCACAATGCAATTGCTCACCACTCGCTGACCGATGTCCAGCCTAACCCCGAGCAGTCCGGCCCCCTCCCCCCGGCTAGCCACCCCTATATATTGTTTAGCATGACGTCAGATGGTATGGAATACCCCTTTGGCTAGTTTGGGTCACCTGTCCTGGGTCTGTCCCCTCCCAGCTCTTACTGCACCCCCAGCCTGCCTGTTGGCAGGACAGAGCAAAAGGCTGAGATGTCCTTGGCTTAGTATAAGCACTGCTCTGCAACAATTAAAGCATCGGGGTGTTATCAGCACTCTTCTCATCCTAAGCCAAAACACAGCATTCCACCAGCTACTAGGAACAAAATTAATTCTGTTCTAACTGAAACCAGGACACTCACTCACAGCACAATCACACAATCATACAGAGAGGCCCCTTGCACTTCTCGCTCATACCACAAGAATATCACTTAAAACAATAACCAAACTTGTTTGTATCGTCTCCGGCCATGTTCCTCGTGGAGTAATTCACTTCACAACAATACTTTGTCTCAAACACATACACTTACACAAATGTTTTCAACATGAGATACCCAGACATCCACAAATAAGACATACAATTATTAACACTCCAATTAATATCCCTCCAGCAGCTGCAAATATTACCCAGATAACCTTGTCACAATTGTGAGAGGCCCGCTTCCGCTTCTCCTGCAGTCATTAGCAGGTCCGTCCTGGCTCCCAAAACTGGGATGCAGCAGTAACCTGGGATTTGCTCGATCTACTCTCAAGGTCGCTAGCGGCCGCTCTATTGGTCAGCAAATCCCCCTTGATTCTATCGGTCAGCAAATACCCCTTGACCGCTCTATTGGTCAGCCTGTAGGGTACCCTCCTCCCATACGGGGGCTATGCTGCACGCCAGATGTCTCTGCGCGATTTACCAGCTGCCCCAGCCACGCATATGACTTACAGGCCCTTCCTGTTCTGTAAATCATACCATTTGTCCACAGCTTCAGGAGATCTTTGTCTGCTCCCGATGTGAGCGGCTGAGAGTGGAGGCTCCTCCGAGTAAAATACTCGGAGTGCACCTAGGGGCGTCTGCTCCACAATCGACCTCGCAGCCCAGCAGAGCGTCTCCTACCTGGCTCACCAAATGAATCGAGGAAACTGACTCCACAATCAGTAAGATTGTAAAGTAGGTATGTTTATTCAGCGCTGGGCAGCATGGGGGTTAGTCCTGCCAAAGTCGTGCGCACCTGTATGCAGGAAAGTGTTACATATGCATGAAGTTTCACAATACGCCTATACATATTCATAACCTGTCCCCGCTTCATATTAAAATTAGTTCCAAGGAGTCAGTTCCATAAACTCCTCCCATCTGCGCTTGCACAGTGTGTCCTGGTGGTGGTCGTTGGGGGTCCTGGGGATGAAGGTTGATGACTCTTCCTCGTCACCTCTAGTTGACCTCTTGTCTTTGTGCAGACTCAGTTGCTTCTTGGCTCTTGTCCATCCGCAGGACCAGTTTCTACCAGTTTCTTAAGATAGGCTCACACTCTTATTAGGAGACTGATCTTGGTATTGGGCCCAAGGCTTCTTGCTTTAGTTAATTTGCACAATGCACCATAGTTAGCAAAGGCACTAAGTAGCATCCTAGTTTAATGCCATCAGCGCTCTATCTCTACTTGATAAGATTCTCCTAACTCCCTGTCTCAACTGAATAAGTAACTCCTGTATCAACCAAACATTCTATTTCAGTTTCATCTTCCCCCAGCCAATTTTAACCACAGGTTCTGCTGGGGAAGTTTCTTCTGGTCCCCTTCACTGTCTAGCCTCTTGGCAAATAGACTTTACTGAACTGCCAAGAAAAGGGGTGGCTAAAGTACTGCTTAGTCCTCGTGGACACATATACAGGCTGGCTTTTTGTAACAATAAGGCAAGTAAAGTAGTAAAATCATTGTTAAAAAAGAAAATTTCGAGATTTGGAATACCTTTGGGAATGTCATCAGATAGAGGTCCACATTCCATAGTCATGGTAGTTTCCATAGTCATGGTAGTTACGGAAATAAGCAGACTATTAAACTAACAAATACTTTAGAAATTACTTTAGTTTGCCTTTTGTCCTGGTTTCAAATAGAATAGAGTTAATTTTCCTCCTAGTAGCTGGTAGGGTGCTGTGTTTTGGATTTAGGATGAGATAACACACTGATGTTTTAGTTGTTGCAGAGCAGTGCTTACACCAAGTCAAGGACTTTTCAGCTTCTCACACTGTCCTGCAAGCGGGAAGTCTGGGGTGCATCAGGAGCTGGGAGGGGACAGACCCAGGACAGCTGACCCAAACTGGCCAAAGGGGTATTCCATAACATATCATGTCATGCTGAACAATTAATGTGGTGTGATTGGCTGGGGTGGGGGGACCGGCTGCTCAGGGATAGGCTGGGCATCGGTCAGCGTGTGGTGAGCAATTGCATTGTGCATCACTTGTTTTGTACACATTATTATATTAGTAGTACTACTATCATTATTATTATTATTTTCCTTTCTTTTCTGTCCTAATAAACTATCTTTATCTCAACCCACAGGCTTTCATTTTTTTTTCTGATTCTTTCCCGCATCCCCGTGAGGAAGGGGGGAGTTTGAGCAAATGGCTGAGTGGTGCTTAGCTGTCAGCCAGGTCAAACCACAACACTATACCATGTATGTACAATTTTATTTGACCAACCATTAATTTCTCCTTTTCCTTTTTTTTTTTTTTTTTTTCTCCTTCTCTCGTGACTAGAAGGCCCATGATTTTTTGTTTTTACTGATTTTGCACTGCTCATCCTGTTCTTCTTAGCTATCCTTCTTATTTTGGGACAGTGGGACCTTCCCCTTATCTGCTTAACATATTCTCCACTGCTATGCCACTCTCATGCCTGCATAATCACTTTTGAGTACGCAAGGTTAGTGGAATTTTCCACTGCAAAAACTCCTTCTACTGCAAAAACACAACTTGTTTCTCGCAATTCCCCCCTCTTCTTTTCTTACTCCTATTGTTTTTGCACCTCTTCATGCACCTCCCCACTCTTGATTTTTCCAACATTAGAGAGCAATATTTTTCTTCGGATGTCACGGGGGATGATAGATACGCAATGCCATTATTATAATACCAACAAATTGTTGTTTGAGCCAATTCCATTCAGGTAACCATTAAGTTAATTTCTCCCAAATGTTTCTAAATCCCCAGGAAGTGTCATCTTGAGTCACTCTATGTAGGATCTTGTTTTTTTCCCAAATATTTTTGAGATCAGCCTCAGTTCGTCCTGTTTGATCTACATACATACAGGAACTAGCATTAATTACAGTGCACACTCTTCCTTGTGAGGCTAGTAATAAATCTAATACCATTCAGTCCTGGAGTACTATTTTTGACAAACTTGTTACCTCCTCTTGTAGTGCCTGGACTGCATCCAGAGTGTTATTTTCCAGTTCTTCTGTTGTAGCTGAGATATTTACAACAGCTTTTTCTAATTCACTCACCCTTAACCAAGGTAGAAACCACCTTTGAAAACTGTGAAATGCCCTGTTTCTTTTTACTAGAGGATTATCTGGAGTCCGCTTAATTCTGCGTGTGGTCTCAAGGGGGCTTTGGCTTTGTGGGTCTTCGATAATAGTTACATTTGGAATTATTGCCTTCAGGGTGCAAACTCCCTTCTATCCTAGGGGCAACACCTTCCTGGATTTATGGCCACATAGCCAGTACCACCCCTTGCCATTCGGGACAGGTCATCCAGTTACAGAATTCCCGTGTTGTATCTGGTGTGCATTATGCATATTAGCATTCCCGTAGCTACCATATTCGGTACAGTATGGATTAGTCCCTACTTCATGGATAATATTTCCACACCCAGGGTCAGTACTATTGCCCCCTGAGTTTCTATCATTGTTGTTTAAAAGGCACCTTTGATAACACAGTATATTGTAGCCAGGATTATGTGAAGGGAGCTCAACTTCAAAATCTATTCCTTCTCAGGACTGAGTATAAAGGTTTAAGTTAAGGTTAATGTTTACTATAGTTAGTTTTAATATTTTTAACTTTAAAAGTATCTATTAAGACAGTCTGTCAGGTTTCAGTGTTAACCAATGCTTTTACCCGGGTATAATGAGTCCACCCTTTCTCAGCCATTCTTACTGTCATCTCAGTAGTCAGGAGCACTTGGAATAGTCCATCCCACTCAAGTTGTAGCTTTGATTCCCTCCATGTTCGTATCAGAAGCCAATCTCCTGCTTGGAATGGATGGATCAGCACTTCCAAGGATGGGGTCTGGGCTAATAATCCACGGGTCCTGAGAGATGACAAAGAGGACAACAGCCCAAGTATATAGCTTTTAAGAATAGCATCTTTTGTCTCAAATTGAGGGAATTAATTCCCTTTGCTGTGGTACAGTTATATAATAATATTTCTTATGGTGAAACTCCCACATCTTTTCTTGGTGCAGTTTGAATTTGGAGAAGTGCCAAAGGTAAGCACTTCTTTCAGGGGAGCCGAGTTTCCAGAATTTAGTCAATTGCTTCTTTGCTGACTGATCCAATCCACCTTTCCAGAAGAGGAACGATGCCAAGGAGTGTGAAATTCCCATTTAATTCCTAGAGCCCTCATTAGCCCTTGTAATATCTGTGATGTAAAGCGACTTCCTTGATCAGAGTCAACAACTCCATACCTGGGAATTATCTGTTCTAGAATTACTTTAGCTACTGTGTTCACAGTAGCAGATACTGAAGGCGAAGTTTCCACCCACCCTGACAAGTGATCTACCAAGACTAATAAGTATTTAAATCTACCTACCTTAGGGAGTTCTGTAAAATCTGCCTGTACATTTTGGAAGGGTCGAATTCCTGGTTCTCGCCCGCTTTGGGCTGACTGCAGATAATTTTCCTATTTACCTTCTGACATACTACACAACTCCTGCATACTTGTTTAGCCAAAGTATATATATTCCTAGACATACATCTTTCCATAGTACAGCATCACACATTGCTTGAATTCCCCAATGACCCTCTTGATGTAAAACAGTTAATATTCGCCTCATTAGTACTTTATTCAGCATTTCTGAATTTCAGCAGATTCAGGGAGTATCCATTTTCCTTCAGACTCCATGGCTCCTAATTCCTTAAAAATTGCTTTTTCTTTTTCACTAAATATCTGCTTTTCTAGTGGGGAGGATACTTTCAGACACTAGATGCCCTAAGTACTTGACTTCTCTTTCCACATATTGCAATTTATTTTTCAATACTCTTAAGCCCGGTTTTCCCAGAAAGTTGAATAGCTTGTTAGTGGCTTCCTTCACAACTGTTTTCTCCTGTCCTGACAATAAAAGACCATTCACATACTGTAACAGTAACACCTCCTCGGGAGGTTGTAATTGCTCCAAAATCTGTTCTAGAACTTGCCCAAATAAATAGGTGGCCCTGTAAACCCATGAGATAAAACTGTCCATCTGTATTGTTGCTTCCGCCCTGTTTCAGGGTCTTTCCACTCAAAGGCGAATAATCTTTGCTCTCAGGGTCCGAGAGCATTCCATTGTTAACACCATTATTCCAGACTAAGAATTTACTATTTGAATGCCCAATTTCATCATCAAATCCCTTCAAAACAAGTTAGTCCCTGCCTTGGGTACATGCAATAATTGCTCAGTGATCAGTTTATCCCCTAGTTTCAGCTTGGTATCCCCAAAAAGTAGCTCTGTTATCCCAGTCCCTTATTCCCCCATCACTTTTTAGGTTTTCATTAGTTAATTTAATCCCTGATACTTTACAGGTCAGCAATAACCTAGCTGCCCTACTGTACTGGGTTTACGTGGCATGGTTCTGGTAGCAGGGGGTTGCAGAGGTGGCCCCTGTGAGAAGAATCCAGCAGCTGCCCTATGTTAGATAAGGGCCAGTTTCAGACGGCTCCAAAGGGGCCCACTTATGCCCAGGGCCGAGCCATGAGCAATGTAGTTTGTGCATCTGTGAAAGCATATCCAGGAAAAGAAAAAAAATAAATAAACTGCTGCACAACATCAGCTGGAAGAGTGAGGAGCAAGAAACCTCCCCGCAGACACCAGTCAGTGCAGGAGGGGGAGGAGGCGCTCCAGGTGCCGGAGACGAAGCCCCCCTGCGGCCTGTGGAAAAGCCCATGGTGGAGTAGGTTGTCCCCCCCCCTCAGCCCATGGTGTAACACGGTGGAGGAGATCTCCATGCTGCAGCCCGTGGACAGGAGCTCATGTGGGAACAGGTGATGGGGGGGGATCTGCTGCAAGATCTGGAGCAGCTCCCATAGAGCCACTTCCCTACGGAGAAACCCACACAGGACCAGCCAAGGAAGGATGGCACCCCACAAGTGGGACCCCACACCAGAGCAGGGGAGAGAGTGACCGTGAAGGAGCGGTGGTAACAAAGCACCACAGACTGACTGCAGCCCCCTCTCCCAGCCATCCCCGCGCCACTCAGGGTGGGGAAGAGGTGGAAGAGAGTGGATGGGGAAAGGTGCCCCCAGCTTGTTTCTTTGTTTCTCACTGCTCCAGACTGTCAGCAATAGGTAATAAATTTTATCAATCTCCCTACACTGTCTGTTTTGTCCATGACAATAACTGTAGAGTGATCCCCATGTCCTTATATTCACATAACCTATTTGTCCTTGTCCCAATAGAACCTCCCTAAGAGGATACACAGTTAGTGTTAGTTAGTACTGTTAGTATCAGGGAAGACAAAATTCTCAATATCTCTTCTAAATTGTTCTAATTCTTACCAGAACCTAGATTGCACTCTTTCTTTAGGGACAGTGTCAGTTGCAGTCCTTGTCTCCCTTCCTGCAGCAGCTGCTGCTGACACCGGTGCAATATTAGGATTATAGGGAACATAACTTGAGTCCTTCTCCGAAGAAGTCTTATTGTTTACATATAAATTTAAAGCCTGAATTTTCATCAGACCTGTATTTTGGCCAAAATACTGAAGTTCCTTTTATTGGCTCTTTAGGCCACACAATTACACAGTTGTGGTGGTTTTACTCAGGTGGGCGGCTGAGCTCCACCACAGCCACTCTCTCACTCCCCCTCCTCAAAGGGAAAGGGGGAGAAAATACCATGCAAAGGGCTCAAGGGTTGAGATAAGGATGGAGAGATCACTCAACAATTATCGTGACGGACAAAACAGGGTAGGGAGATAGTAAGATTTATTGCCTATTACTAACAAGCTAGAGAAGTGAGAAACAAAGGAATGAAACCAAAAGCACCTTCCCCCCATCTACCCTCTTCCACCTCCTCCCCCCGAGCGGTGCAGGGGAACTAGGTAATGGGGGTTGTGGTCAGTCTATAGCACTTCGTCTCCGCCACTCCTTCTTGGTCACTCTCTGTTGAGGGATTTCTTGAAACAGCAAAAATCCCATGGCTTGCTGTAGCTGAGCAAACCAAGCTACCAGGGCAACTATGAGAAGTTCCCATGACAGTGTTCCCACATCGCCCAATTGAGGAATTCAGAAAAATATTGTTACCAGTAGCTGGCTTCAAGGACAAGGTCTATGTGACTGCTAATCACAAGGGGGTTGTTTTCTTGCAGGTGGGGTTGTTTTCTTATAGTTGTTTGTCTAAGTGCTTTTGACCAATAATCTTGTGTGAAACACTGTCCGCCCCTGTTAAGTTCACTATAAAAGTTAGGCTATTCGGGCAATAAAATGGAGCATGATCTGACTCTACTGGTGTCTGTCGTGCTTTCGGCCGTGCTTCCTGAAACAACTCTCTGTCCCTGCTCCAACATGGGGTCCCTCCCACGGGGTGCAGTCCTTCCCAAAGTGATCCAGTATGGGCTTATCGCAGGCAGCAGCTCTTCAAGAACTGCTCCAGATAGGGGTCTGTACCGCAGGGTCCATCCATCAGGAACATGCTGCTCCAACCTGGGTCCCCCATGGGCAGCAGCTCCTGCCAGGTCACCTGCTCCTGCATGGGCTCCTCTCCACGGGCTACAGGTCTGGCCCAGAATCTGCTCCGGCAGGGGTCTTCCACAGGCTGCAGCTTCCGTCAGTGCAGGTCCACCTGCTCCACCATGGTCTCCTCCATGGGCTGCTGCGTGGAACCCTGCTCCATCATGGTACTCCATGGGCTGCAGGGGGACATCCTGCTTCACCATGGTCCTCATCACAGGCCACAGGGAACTTCTGCTACAGCACTTGGAGCATCTCTCCCCCTCCTTCTTCAATGACCTTTGCGCCTGCAAGGCTGTTTCTCACTCCTCTGTCTCTCCCAGCTGGTGTTCCCAAGCATTTTTTTTTTCCCCCTGTGTTAAATATGCTCTCACAGAGGCACAAACAACATCACTTATTGGCTCGGTTCTGGCCAACAGGGGGGCCCTTATCTAACATAGGTCAGCTTCTGGATTCTTCTCATGGAAGACACTACTATGGCCCCTCCTGCTACCAAAACCTTGCAACTTAAGCTCACTACAACAATATCTAACCACTGTTTTTTTTTATCTTTTTTCCTTTTTTTTTTTTTTTTAAGGGTGTGCATATGTTTTTCCAGTTCCTTATCGTTCCCCCCAAAGGACTATCTTTAGGCACAATTATGGAACAGCACATTCTGCTGTTCTTTGGAGCCCTTATTCCCCACCTCTTCCTGAAGTGCTGCTGTGGACTTTACCACCCACAAGGTACCACATGCCTTCACCTAGGATAAGGATAGAGGTGCGGTGTACTGCCAAGCACCTTACCGTGCCCACGGTACTGTACACCTAAAGGCCCAATTCCTCAAGACTCTCTTTCATTCGTCTATCAGTTGCTTTATCTGTCTCCAGCCATGTACCTTGCGGGACTACAGAACCACAGATTGGGACTCCATGCTTGCTTCTCACTAAAAGTGCGTCTCAGTCATACTCCACACAAGAGTCTCCCCAACCCCCCAAGTCAATATAGTAAAGCTTGTCTTACCTTGGTCCATGCATGGAATTACCAGATCTATTTCAATAATTGTGCCTGTGCCTCTCTTCTCCCTAGTGCTTCACAGAACCTGTCTTCAGTTTAACAGTCTCAGTCCTATGCTGGATATCCTGAGACAAGCCACCACCCCCGACGGGACCGCTGAAATCAGCGGGGTGCACCTTCTTGTCAAGAAGGAAGCCATAGAGTTCTTGCTTCTTCCTGTAGCAAGAACTCTCTGGTAGGAGACAAGATCCTGGACGAGAAAAATCTCAATAATTTTCTTCAGACAGGTCCTTCTATGAATCTATTTTATTTGCGATTTCAGTGGCAGGCATCCTGCAAGCAAGAGCACACAGCAAAAGTATATCATAACCTTATATTCCCTATTACTGGACACTTGATTCCTCCCATTTCCTCATTGGCTGAGTACTACAGTTTCACAAGCCACTCGACACTTATTACTATACCATACATGTACAATTTTATTTGACCAATCGTTAATTTCTCCTTTTCCTTTTTTTTCTTCTTCTCTCGTGACTAGAGAGCCCGTGATTTTTTGTTTTTACTGATGTCACATTGATTGTCCTGTTCTTCTTAACTATCCTCCTGATTCTGGGACAGTGGGACCTTTCCCTTATCTGCTTAACATACTCTCCACTGCTATGCCACTCTCATGCCTGCATAATCACTTTTGAGTATGCAAGGTTAGTGGAATTTTCCATTGCAAAAACACATTCTACTGCAAAAACACAACTTTGTTTCTCACATCGCCCCCCCCCCCCCCCCCAGATTGGCTCCTTGAGGAGAAAAGGTAAAAGGTGTAATTATTACTAGTTTCCGAGATATGGTTTCCAAAATATGGTGATACTGAGCCAGTAGGACATATGTTTTTTTCCCTGATCGAATAATAGAACCAAATTCAAAATATTTTATGTTTAGTTAAATAGAAGGAAGACTAAAAACCTTGTATGTCTGGTACTACACTCCTACATGTCCTGGTTTCAGTTAGGACTTCAGTTAATTTTCCTCCTAGTAGCTGGTAGGGTGCTATGTTTTGGCTTAGGATGAGAAGAGTGCTGATAACATGCTGATGTTTTAATTGTTGCAGAGCAGTGCTTATACCAAGCCAAGGATGTTTCAGCTTCTTGCTCTGTCCTGCCAGCAGCAGGCTGGGCGTGTAGCAAGAGCAGGAAGGGGACAGACCCAGAACAGCTGACCCAAACTGGCCAAAGGGGTATTCCATACCATGTGACGTCATGCTAAACAATATATAGGAGTGGCAAGCCAGGGTGGGGGGGCCGGCTGCTCGGGGTTAGGCTGGGCATCAGTCAGCAAGTGGTAAGCAACATTGTGCATCACTTGTTTCATACACATTATTATTAGTAGTACTATTATCATCATTATCGTTATTATTATTTTTGTTGTTATTATTATTGTTATGATTATTTTCCTATCTTAATAAACTGTCTTTATCTCAACTCACAGGCTTCACTTTCCCGTTTCTCTCCCCCATCCCAGAGAGGGAGGGGAAAGGGTGAGCAAATCGCTGTGTGGTGTTTAGCTGCCAGCTGGGTTAAACCACAACAGTCTTTTTTGGCGCCCAACGTGGGGCCCGAAGGGTTGAGATAATGACAGATCTGACCAGAGTGTGTTAACCTAAATTGGTATAAGTATTAGACCTGCTTAATAGTTGCTTGTCATAACGCTGATTGCTTTAATCTCAAGTCTGCTGTGCCTGTTTTCCAAATTGAGTTTTATAGCACGTTACTTTCCGTATGTGCTCTCTGTCGTGCTGTTTATCCTTTCTGGGCCCTGGTTTCACAGAATCACAGAATTACAGAATTGTCTAGGTTGGAAGGGACCTCAAGGTCATTGAGTCCAACCTCTGACCTAACACTAACAAGTCCTCCACTAAACCATATCCCTAAGCTCTACATCTAAACATCTTTTAAAGACCTCCAGGGATGGTGACTCAACCACTTCCCTGGGCAGCCTGTTCCAATGCCTCGCAACCCTCTCAGTAAAGAAGTTCTTCCTAATATCCAACCTAAAACACCCCTGGCGCAACTTTAGCCCATTCCCCCTCCTCGTCCTGCCAACAGGCAAGTGGGAGAATAGACCAACCCCCACCTCGCTACAGCCTCCTTTAAGGTACCTACAGAGAGCAATAAGATACCGACAGAAGACTTGGGCACATCCTGCAGCCCAAGACCTGAACGGCAGTGTGTTTCCCCAAGCCCTCCGTCTGAGTAGCCACATCAGTCTGTTCTCATATCTGGGATTGGCCCAACCCACATGCAACACCTTGCATTTATACCTGTTGAACCTCATTAGGTTCACATGGGCCCACTTCTCAAGCTTGTCCAAGTCCCACCAGCGACTGGTGCTGAGGCCTTACATTTCCTCCAGTAGCTGGCACCACAGGCCGGGGTGCCCTTCCCCAGCCTGAATCCAGTAGTTCGCACTGTAGTTCACTCACCCACAGGTCTCACTAGTAGCTGGCACTGAATCATTGCAGTTCATGTACACATGGGACAGAGAGTGCAAATACAGATAGTTAGGAAAAGGATTTAATGAGAAAAAGATATAAGATAGGACAGACTGTAGTGATCAGGTGCAAGGCTTAGCCAGACAAGTGTACTGATCAGTCCCATTTTGTACAGGACTGGCCTTTTTATATCCTTTTCTACCTATCCCCCACTTTTGTTCCTCCTGCTCCCCTTCCCCCTGCACCTCCCCCCCATGGGTTTACAGAGCTCTGCAGTTTCTGCACCCTGCCCCTTGGTTCACAATCTTATCAGTTGCAAGGTTCATCCTTCCTGGAAGTGGCGCCTGTAGCTTGTTACCCCACCAATTAGTATGCCTGGGAGATTTGCTTCTTGTCATTGTCTTCCTCCTTAGAAGTTCTCAATCAGATAACTCTGCTGGAATAAATATTCCTACATTCTTACATGCTCTTATAAATTAGTGCCTGACCAGATTTTGTTCCCATTACTTCCTCCCTTTCTTATTGTCCCTTGTTGCCTTGGAAAAGGCCCTTAACCAGATACCATTAAAGGAGCAGACATTGTCCTACATGCCATTACAAACTACAAATCACTGCTAACAAGTATACTATAATTAAAAAGGTAAGCATATATACAGATAACAAGCTATTACAGATATTACCAGGGAGCAGTAGATATTGTAGAAGCAGAAACAAGCATCCTGGGAAGAATGTAGGGAAACTGCCTGAGAGCGCAGGAGGATCTGGATAGGCTGCACCGATGGGCTGAGGTCAACTGTATGAAGTTCAACAAGGCCAAGTGCCGGGTCCTGCACCTGGGGCGCAATAACCCCAAGCAGAACTACAGGCTGGGAGAGGAATGGTTGGAGAGCTGCCAGGCAGAGAAGGACCTGGGAGTGATGGTGGACAGTCGGCTGAATATGAGCCAGCAGTGTGCTCTGGTGGCCAAGAAGGCCAACGGCATCCTGGCTTGTATCAGAAACAGTGTGACCAGCAGGGCTAGGGAGGTGATCGTCCCCCTGTACTCGGCTCTGGTGAGGCCGCACCTCGAGTACTGTGTTCAGTTTTGGGCCCCTCGCTACAAGAAGGACATCGAGGTGCTTGAGCGGGTCCAAAGAAGGGCGACGAAGCTGGTGAGGGGCCTGGAGAGCAAGTCCTATGAGGAGCGGCTGAAGGAGCTGGGCTTGTTCAGCCTAGAGAAGAGGAGGCTCAGGGGTGACCTTATTGCTCTGTATAAGTACATTAAAGGAGGCTGTAGCGAGGTGGGGGTTGGCCTGTTCTCCCATGTGCCTGGTGACAGGACGAGGAGGGGGAATGGGCTAAAGTTACGCCAGGGGAGTTTTAGGTTAGATGTTAGGAAGAATTTCTTTACTGAAAGGGTTGTTAGGTACTGGAACGGGCTGCCCAGGGAGGTGGTGGAGTCACCATCCCTGGAAGTCTTCAAAAGACGTTTAGATGTAGAGCTTAGGGATATGGTTTAGTGGGGACTGTTAGTGTTAGGTCAGAGGTTGGACTCGATGATCTTGAGGTCTCTTCCAACCTAGAAAATTCTGTGTGATTCTGTGAATTGGGAAAGCTAAGGCACAGCTAAAGTTAAATTTGGCAAGGGAAGTGAAGAATAACAAAGGCTTCTACAGGTACATCAGTCAGAAAAAGAAGACAAAAGAAATTGTACCTCCTCTGATGAGTGAGATAGGAGACTTGGCTACAAATGACATGGAGAAGGCTGAGATACTCAACATTTTTGCCTTGGTCTTCACTGGCAATTGCTCTTACCCCATCTCCCAAGTCCCTGAATCTCAAGGCAGGGACTGGGGCAATGAAGTCCCACTCACCATAGGAGGAGACCATCTAAGGAACCTAAATGTGCACAAGTCCATGGGAACCGACAGGATGCATCTCAGGGTCCTGAGGCAACCGGCTGAGGTAGTTTCTAAGTCTCCATCATGTTTGAAAGGTCATGGCAGTTAAGCAAAGTCCCCCGTGACTGGAAAAGAAGGGAAACATCACACCATTAAAAAAAAAAAAAAAGGTAAAAAAGATCATAGAATCATAGAATCATAGAATATCCCAAGTTAGAAGGGTTATCAAGCGTCATAAGGATCAAGTCCAACTCCTGGCACCTCACAGGTCTACCAAAAAATTCAGACCATGTGCCTAGGTGCATAGTCCAAACGCTTCTTAAACTCCGACAGGCTTGGTGCAGTGACTACTTCCCTGGGGAGCCTGTTCCAGTGCGCGACAACCCTCCTGGTGAAGAACTTCTTCCTGATGTCTAGCTTAAACCTCCCTTGCCTCAGCTTGACACCATTCCCGTGGGTCCTATCACTGGTGACTAAAGAGAACAGATCGGCGCCTTCCCCTCAACTCCCCCTCATGAGGAAGCTGTAGACCGTGATGAGGTCTCCCCTCAGCCTCCTCTTTTCCAGGCTGAATAGGCCAAGTGACCTCAGCCGCTCCTCATACGTCTTCCAATCTAGGCCCTTCACCATCTTTGTCGCCCTCCTCTGGACAATCTCCAACAGTTTAATGTCCTTTTTGTACTGTGGTGCCCAGAACTGCACACAGTACTCGAGGTGAGGCCGCACCAGCGCAGAGTAGAGTGGGAAAATCACTTCCCTCAACCGACTAGCGATGCCGCGCTTGATGCATCCCAGGATACGGTTGGCCCTCCTGGCTTCCAGGGCACACTGCTGGCTCATATTCAACTTGCTGTCAAGCACAACCCCCAGATCCGTCTCTGCAGGGCTGCTCTCCAGCATCTCGTCGCCCAGTCTGTATGTATAGCCAGGGTTGCCCCGTCCCAGGTGCAGGACCCGGCACTTGCTCTTGTTAGACTTCATGCGGTTGGTGATTGCCCAGCTCTCCAATCTGCCCAGGTCTCTCTGTGAGGCTTTTCCACCCTCAACAGAGTCCACAACTCCTCCAAGTTTGGTGTCGTTGGCAGATTTGCTCAGAACACCTTCTAGTCCTACATCCAAATCATTTATAAAAACATTGAAGAGGACTGGCCTTAAAATGGAGCCTTGGGGGACCCCACTGGTGATCATCCGCCAGCCTGATGTAACCCCATTTACCATAACCCTTTGAGACCTACCCATCAGCCAATTACTCACCCCTCGTATGATGTTTTTGTTAAGTTGTACGCTGGACATCATGTCAGCTGGTTTCCCTTGATTGACTAGATGGGTGATCTTATCATAAAAGGAAATCAGATATGTTAAGCAGAACCTACCCCTCGTGAACCCATGTTGGCTGGGACCAATAACTGCAGTGTCCCCCAGGTGCGCTTCAATAACTTCAAGAATTATCTTCTCCATAATTTTACCAGGCACTGACGTGAGACTGACAGGCCTGTAATTGCTAGGGTCTTCTTTCTTGCCCTTCTTGAAAACTGGTACAACATTTGCCAGCTTGCAGTCTACTGAGACCTCTCCAGATTCCCAAGACCATTGAAAAATAATTGAGAGAGGTCCCGCGATGACATTAGCCAGCTCTCTAAGCACCCTGGGATGAATCCCATCTGGACCCACGGACTTGTATGGATCCAGGTGGAGCAGCAAATCATGCATACGTTCAGGGTTGGTTGGGAGTTTATCATTCCCACCGTCATGGTCCTCCAGCTCAGGGCACCCAAAGGGTCCCAAAGCCCATCATCAGTGTTGAAGATGGAGGCAAAGAAGGCATTGAACATCTCTTCTTTGCCTATGTCCTTGTCTGTGAGGAGACCTTCCCCATCAAGTAGCGGACCTATGTTTTCTTTGGTCCTTGTTTTTCTGTTCACATATCTAAAAAAACCTTTATTATTGTTTCCCACAGACTTGACCAGCTTCAACTCTAGTTGGGCTTTGGCCACACAAATTTTCTTCCTACAAACGCGAACAGCATCCCTGTATTCCTTCCTTGTCACCTGACCCTCCTTCCAGCAGCCGTACATTTTCTTTTTCTGTCTAAGCTCCAGAAGAGGACCCCTGGTCAGCCTTCTGCCCCGCCTGCTTGACTTTTTTGGAATTGCCTGATCTTGTGCTTTTAGGAGACAGTGCTTAAAGACTGACCAGCACTGATAGACGCCAATGCCTTCAAAAGCAGCTTCCCAGGGGACCTTGCTGTAGTTCCCTGAGCAGCCTGAAGTCTGCTTTCCCCATATCCAGGGCTGAAGTTTTGGTGGCAGTTTTCCTTCTGTCACCATAAATTCTAAACTTAACCACTTCATGGTCATTATGACCGCCAGTTGCCACGTCTCCCACAAGACCCTCTCTGTTCTCCAGCAACAGGTCTAGGAGGGCACCTTTCCTAGTTGGCTCCCTTAGCATCTGCACAAAGAAGTTATCATCTAGGTGCTTTAGAAACCTCCTGGACTTGTTCGTGTCAGCCGCGTGGTGATCCCAGTTGATGTCTGGAAAGTTGAAGTCCCCCATAAGGACAACAGGAGTTGATCTCGAGGCATCTCTTGGTTCCGCAAAGAATAATTCATCGGCATTGTCGTCCTGGACAGGTGGTCTGTTTTGGGGATTCCCACACCAACATCCCCTTTATTTGTTTGTTCCTTAATTCTTACCCAGAGGCTCTCAACTTTGCCATCACCAACTTCCACACAGTCTAGCCCCTGCTTCACATACATCACCACCCCACCACCTTGCCTACCCTGCCTGTCCCTCCTGAGGTGCCTGTAACCATCTATTGCGACACACCAGCCACAGGACTCATCCCACCAGGTTTCACTTATGCCGATGATGTCATAGCTGTGGGACTGGGCCAAGACTTCTAGCTCATCCATTTTATTCCTCCTACTGTGTGCATTTTTGTAGAAGCACTTCACATGCACCTCCCTACACGCAGCACCTTGTGGAGCTGACCAAAGGACCTCACCGGCACACGGTCACTCTGATTCTAGTGCACCCTCCCTTAGCTTATCACTGGTGTGCCTGGTTTTATCCCTTTCCCCCTTCGACTCTAGTTTAAAGCCCTATCTATCAGCCCTGCCAATTCTTGAGCAAAAATCCTTACCCCTCTCTGAGAGAGACGCATCCCATCTGATGCTACCAGGCCCGGTGTCGCGTAGACCTTCCCGTGATCGAAGAACCCAAAGTTGTGCTGGTTGCACCAGTCCTAAAGCCACGTGTTAATGTGATGAGCCTGCTTGTCAGCATCAATCCCCCCTATCAGAAGGACAGAGGCAAACACAACCTGTGCCCCTGAACCTTTAAGTAGTCGCCCCAAAGCCCTGAAGTCCCTTTTGATCACTCTCGGACTTATCTTTGCTACCTCGTCATTACCAGCCTGAAAGACCAGTAGCGGGTAGTAGTCGGTGGGCTGTACCAGGTGCTTGACTTTTTTAGCAAAGTCTCTCACCCGAGTCCCGGGGAGGCAACAGACTTCCCTGTGGGTTGGGTCCGTTTGGCATATTGGGCCCTCTGTCCCTTTCAGAAGGGAGTCCCCCATGACAATAACCCTTCTATTTTTTTTGACAGATGATGTAGCAATGAGGGGGGTAGGCTGCCTTGCCTTAGGCACCCTCTTCAGCTGTGACGGGCTTTCGTCTACTTCATCATTCTGACTGTTGTATTCTAGACCCTCATACCTGTTATATAAGGGTAGATGGGAAGGTGAGGTGGGCAGGGACAGGGCTCGCCTACCACCCTGAACAGGAACCTGCCTCCATTCCCCGCCTTGGCCTAGGTCTCCTCCTGCTGCCTGGAGGGATGAGGGAACTTTTGCCTTCTGCGTGGCAGGAGACACTTGTGCTGTGGCAGGCTCATGAGTCTGTCTCAGAGAGGGCAGAGTACAACTCCACCAGTCAATTTCCCTCTCTGACTCCCTGATGCTCCTGAGCCTGCTCACCTCCTCCCAAAGCTCCGCTACCTGGCTGAGCAGCTCTTCAACCTGGGAACACCTCCTACAGGCATACCCCTCGCTGCTGCTGTCAGATACCGACAGGAGACTCGGGCACATCCTGCAGCCCAAGACCTGAACGGCAGTGTGTTTCCCTGAGCCCTCCGTCTGAGTAGCCACATCAGTGACTGTGGCTGGAGAGGCCGCAAGAGATGTGGAAGCCATGTTTTTCTGCCTGGTTGATACCATGGCCAGGCTCTTCGCAAGAAGGTTACAAGTACGGATGGGAAAGACCACAGTGGAGGAGCGGCGAGGGGCTCTCCGTGCTCGCCCTCCCTGCGTGAACTGCCCCGCCCTGCCCTTCTGATGCACTACGCCCTGTTTGCCCGTCCTGGTACGCCTCGTCAGCCTCCCTCGCGAGGGCTTCCTCGAACAGCCTCGATGCCAAAAAAAAGCCCTGCCTGTCTCGATCCCCTGCTCTGCTACAGAATGCATGTGCCCCGGAGCCCATCGTCTTGGCAAGCGATCGGCTTGCCCAAATTGGCCCGAACTGTCCTCAGCCTCTCCTCATAGGACATGCCTTTCAGCTCTTTTACCAGCTTGGTTGCCCTCCTCTGGACATTTTCAATTGTCTTAGCATACTATATTGTGGAGCCCAGAACTACACTCGATATTCAAGGTGAGGCTGCACCAATGCTAAATATAATGGGAGAATCACCTCTTTTGACTGTCTGGCTATGTTGTGTTTAATGTACCCTTAATGCTTTCTCTGCATTAATGAGGTGAAAAAAACAATACTTGAAAGTTAGGAATTACAGTATTTGAGGCAATACCCAGTAATCATATAGGTAGGTAACCATGAAGATTGCATGATAATGCACAAGGGAAACAAATTAAGATTAATTAAGATTGCTTACAGATGCAACTTTGACTCCCCCCTTTTTTTTCTAAAAATTGAGTACTGGGTTTTGCAACCTTAAGGCTCTTTAAATCTAGGTAATCATAGCTAATATTACTGTAAAACTGTTGGTTTAACCTTGGGAGGTGGCTAAGCCCTGCACAGCCTCTACCTCGTTCCCCCACGGTAGGATGGGGGGGGAAATCGAAAAGTGAGAAAAAACATAGGATGAGAAATGCAGTTCAATAGGCTCAGGACAGAAGAGATGGTATGTTGCATGGAGTTATTGGGCACCAAAGCCAGCTCAGGTTGGGTCACTGCTGTACTTGCACTGCTTCTTGTGAAGCTCATCCTCTGTTGCTTTGAGCAGTTCCTGCTTTAGGATTTCCTATAACATACAACTCAAATCATGGGTTAAAACAATTTAAAGGTCTATCCATCACAATATCCACTCCTGATCCCTTCAGACCAGGCCATAGGGTTTAACGTTGCAATGAACTCCTCCCCTCACCCCTGGCCTGGCTAGCAGCAAGGGGTTCCTGCTATAGTACTTCCTATAACATGCAATTCAAATCGTGGTTTACAAAAGTTTAAAGGCATATCCATTATAGTCTCTACCCCTTGTGCTTTTGGACCAGGGCATAGGGTTTAACATTGTAATGAACTCCCCTTGCCCCTGCTCCAGACTGAGCTTGTCTATGGGACACAGTGCATTAGAGGTGTACCTGCTCCAGGATGGCCTTATCCATGAGTCACAGTCCCTTCAGAGGTCTACCTGCTGCAGTGTGGACTTATCCAGAGACACAGTCACTTTAAGGTATACCTCTTCTGGCATGGCCTTTTCCATATGCCACAGTCCTTTTAGGGGTGCAGCTGCTGTGTCGTGGACTTATCCATGGTAACACTTTGAGGTGTTCTGGCATGACTTTATCCAAATGATGCAAGTTGTACTTGCTGTGGCATAGACTCTCCATGGCCACAGATGCTTTGAGGTGTACCCACTTCAGCATGGACTTATCAACAGCCACTGATGCTTCGGAGTGTACATGCTCCCATGTGGACTCATTCAGAGGTCACAGTCCCGCTGACTTGAGTTCAGTCTGGACTTCCAACCTGTCCAGTACAGCAGCACAGGAATAGCAGCAATACCCTGGCCATCTGCAAGCCCAGACTCATAGCCATGACTGTTATCAAAATGTTCCCAGGAACAGCAGAGTGAGACGATATGGAGTACAGCAAATGGCAGAAGCAAAAGCAGCCACTAATCAGCCCTGGACTCTAATATACAGTAAGGCAAGCAAGTCCTGTGCAAGCACAGGAGCCTGCCAATTAGCAGTTAAGCCACTATAATATCTATAAATTCAGTCTATCACACTCCAATCAAATCTTATCTCAAACCCTTTGAGCCACACATTGGGCACAAGAAAAGACTGTTGTTTTTTGACCCCTGTGGGCAGCACCACACAGCTGCTTGCTCACTCCCCCACAGTGGGATGGGGGGAAGAGAATCAGAAGGGCAAGAGTGAGAAAACTCATAGGTTGAGATAAAGGAAGTTTAACAGGTAAAGCAAAAGCTGCACATGCAAACAAAGCAAAAGGAATTCATTCACTATTTATTGCTCTCTACAGCTACCTGAAAGGAAGTTGTGAGGAGCTGGGGGTCGTCTGGGGGTCATCCTCTTCTCACAGATAACTAGTGATAGGACAAGAGGGAATGACCTCAAGTTGCACCGGGGGAGGTTCAGATTGGAAATGAGGAGAAATTTCTTCTCAGAAAGAGTAGTTAGGCATTGGAAGGGGTTGCCCAGGGAGGTGGTGGAGTCACTGTCCCTGGGGGTGTTTAAGGAAAGGTTGGATGTGGTACTTAGGGACATGGTTTAGTGGGTAATATTGGCGGTAGGGGGACGGTTGGACCAGATAATCTTGGAGGTCTTTTCCAATCTTAATGATTCTATGATAATACTTAAAGGGGGCTTATAAGACAGATGGAGAGAGAATTTTAGACGGGACTGTGGTGGTAGGATAAGGGGTAATGGTTTTAAACTAAAAAATGGTAGATTTAGATTAGACATTAGGAAGAAATTATTTCCTATCAAGTTGGAGAGACACTGGAACAGGATGCCCATAAAACTTGTGGATGCTCCATCCCTGGAAGTGGTCAAAGTCATTTTGAATGGTGCTTTGAGCAACCTGATATAGTGAAAGATGTCCTTGCCCATGGCAGGGGGGGTGGAACTAGAGATTATTGTCACTGTTATTTAGATCAATTAAATACCACCACCTTTTGTCTATAATTTTGGACCAGGGGATAGACTGCAGGGTTCTGCGTACCATGGCCCCAATATCTTTCACAATAATGACAGAAAGGCAGAAAGTCTGATCAAAACACAGTTCTCTCTTACTTTTCAGGGGAGTACTGTCACAGTCTAAAATTTTGCAGTGTCCGTATTGTTTAGATTAATAGCAGGATAATGCAAAGGGTCACGAATGCTGGCAGCTTCAAGACAGAGCTGAGCGTAATCACCAGGTTCAAACAGGTGCTGTAGAGTGATCAAAATTTTGCTCTACACCCCAAACAAATGTTTCACAAGCTTCATGTAGCAATATCTGATCTAAACTAACAAATCCGTATTCTTCTGCATATTGCCTAACTCCAAACCTCTAGATTGGCCATTCCTAATGCCTAACATGCTCCATGGAAGCCATGAGGCAGACTGCTGCTTCTTCTACCACCCGTACTACACTTGAGGGTGGTGGTAAAGCTGGCATTTCAAATGCCTCCTCAGAACTTGGGAGTGCAACAGACAGCCTCCCCAGGGAAACATCCTCATTGTGTTTCACAGCATCTTGTTCTGCAGGGGGCTGCAGTAACTAGGAAGGCCCTTCAAGGGGATCATCATCAAACTTCATGGTAGATGTATTCACTGGCCCACCACATTCAGAAAAACAATTTGCATTTAAGGGTCCTTGTGGTCCCTGTAACCCCCTGTCAATAAGATGTTTGCAGTGACACAAAAATTGCTTAGTTTTTCTAATTAGCAATCTTCATTCTACCTGTTTTTTTTTTTTTTTCGTTTTTTTTTCTCTGCTTTGCTTGCTTGTAAGCTAAGGCATCAGAACTAACAGCCCCAGCAGCACTTTTATCACCACCATCCTGACTGCTACTCTTCTGTGCTTGAAAATCATGATGGTCTTCGAGAGCTAAAAACATTTGCTTACTGTTACATTCCCCTCCGCCCCGCCAACTAGTTTATCTGTACTAAGTAATGGCCTTGTTTGTAACTGGGTGTTTTGCTTCAATGTCCTGTGAACAATAGCCACAGCCTTATGAGCACAACTAGCACTTGTATGACCACCCCCCTGATTTGCAATAGCCTCTGTCACAGTACCACTGTCAGCCCTTTTATCAACAGCATCCTGCTGGCTACTCCTCTCTACTAGATAATAGTCATGGTCTTTCAGCTCTGCAATACCCCCATTGCTCTTACTGATCCGCTTGCTCTTTCTGTAGTAGCTGTGGTCTCTAAGAGCATGGGGCTGTGGTCTGTTTCCCAAAGCCTGGGTCTTGCTGCTTTTGCAGGAGTCAGGATAGTTTAACAGGACAGTCGTGACTGCGTGCTTGGTCTTCTGCCTCTTATTTGCAGCATCGATCTAAGGACAAGGAAATACATATAGTACCAGCCTGCACCTCATAATGGTTTTACAGGTAAGCCCCCCCCCCCCCCCCGCCCCCAGTATTGGGAAAAGGAGTTCCCCCACCAGTACTCACCCTCTCTGGGGCACACTTACCTTGAAATCTAGTTGGCAGTTCACAGGCCCGTTGGCCAATTCTTCCTGTTTGTTTGGTCTTTTTTGGGATCTCCTTTGGGCCTTTTCTTTATTGTCCCCATGCACGTGTTCTTCTGAAGCTGTCATTTTATTCTGGTTTTCCATTTTTACAGACAGTGTTGCCTGTCTTGCATGCAAAGCCCAAAGTCTGCCCCAGTAATCTTGCATGGTCATCCTGTTGGGTCGGACCCAGATGTGGGGGCCTCTCAGCCCAGCTCACAGGACCAGTTTCTTCTTTGCATGTGACAGGATTTGTGCTAGGGACCCCTTGGTGGGTCTTGTAGGTGGGATTCATAGTCCTTGGGCATGTTCTGACTTGTCTATGCCTCCTCACCCTTTTGGTGTTCCCCCGTCCCTCCCCCCAACGTGTCAGGGCTTGTTCTGCAGCCTGTTAAAGTGGAGGACCCCAAACATGTTTTGCTTTTGTTTAACTATTTTCTATTCACACTTCAACTTTAATTATTCATTCAATTGTCTTATTAAAGTATATTTTTGTAATTATAAGTGGAATGTGAAAAAGTTTACTATTTGAAGTAAAATTGTCTAAGTGCTTCACAAAATTGAGATGAGGAAGAAAGGGAGGAGAACAAACACAGAAATTCTGATCAATCAGTGTTAATAAAGACAATGACCAGAAACAAGCATGGTCAGCTGCAGTAACTGATAAGTAACTGATAAGTAACTGATGTGAGAATGTTTATTCCAGCGGGACTATTTAATTAAGGACTTCTAAATTGGGATGATAAGGAAAAAGGGAAACAATAAACAAACATACTTAGACATAGATCTGACAAAACAAATGATGACAAATGACGAAGACAGAGTCAAGAAACAAACTTCACCAGTCAATAACTGATTTGCTATCTAGCAATTACAGGTACCATTCCTAGGAAAGCCCAACCAGGACTTTGTATCTGATAAGATTGTAAAATGGGGGGGGGGGGGGACGACTGGACTAGGAAGGGTTGAGGATTTGATACAAACCCTATACAAATCCATGAAGGGATTTGCAGGGCAAGGGGAGCAGGGAGGAACAAAGAGGGAGGTAGATAGAAAAGGAAATAAAGGGGGGCACTTAAGCATAAAACAGGGACAGTCTGTCTGAGCCCTGCACCTCAAGACTGCCATCTGTCCTATCTTTTTATATCTTCTGATTAAATCATTTTCTTAACTATCTCTCTGTGTTATCTGTAGGTTTGTGCCTGGTGTACCTGGCCAATAAGCACACAGTCAGAATCTACATGAGTGTAATTAATTAATTCTGCAGAATCAGGTGCTTGGCAAGCAAACCACTGACTTGAAGTGACTCGCAGAAAACTGACTCCACAATCAGTAAGATTGTAAAGTACGTATGTTTATTCAGCGCTGGGTGGCATGGGGGGTAATCCCACCAAAGTCGTGCGCACCTAACGCGGCAACTTGCTTTGGTTATATGCAGTAAAGAGTTACATATGCATGAAATTTCCCAATACGTCTATACATATGCATAACCTGTCCCTGCTTAGTATTAAAATTAGCTCCAAGAAATCATTTCCATAAATTCCTCTTGTCTGCGCTTGCGCGGTGCCTTATGGTGGTGGGCGCTGAGGGTTGTGGGGATGAAGTAAGATGTCTTCATCAGGGCTGAACTTTTCACCTCATTTCTTTGTGCATGCTCTCTGAGCCCTTGGTCACAATCTGGGCCATAAGGTTGTTTTGATCTGGTTCTTGGGGTCCTAGAGGCTCCTGTTATTTCGAGACCTTGCATGTTTGACATTCTTTATCTTGTCCCTTTGTGAACAGTCCTCCTTATCTCTGAGCCCTTGGTCACAGTCCGAACCATGAGGTTGTTTTGATCTGGTTCTCAGGGTCCGAGAGGGGCTCCTGTTATCTGGAGGTCTAAGCGCAGCACAGGCACAGTACATCGCAAATGTAGCACATATTCATTCTTAATCAATCGCTCTCTAATTTCTAATCCCATGTATCAGAAGCACCATTATTTATACACAGATAACTTGTGAAACTCTCTCTTTAGCTACTTCTGATTGGTTGTTTTAGCTCATCTAGCTTATCTGCTATTGAACATGCATGTTAAAGAGGAAGGGGGGGAGGATCAAATCTCACATTTATATACATTTCCATTTCGATGGGTGTGTTTTTAATATGCTAATGACCTTTAATGAGCAAAAGGTTACTATGGGTCAGTCTGGAATCTTCCTGCACCTGTTTTTCTCCTTGCTTTTTACCTTTCATCCCTTATCTCCCTTGCTTCTACTAGCTGAAGGCTACCAGTCTCCCTGATTTCTTTAAGGTTTCCTTATTTTCTCAGCTAAAGACTACACAAGGCAACAAGCCTCCCTATTTTCTTCAAGGTTTCCTTTTTTTCCCCAGCTGAAGACTACATTCTCACAGAGGCACAAACAGCATCTCTTATTGGCTTGGCTTTGGGCAGTGACGGGTCCCTTTGGAGCCATCTGAAACTGGCCCTTATCTAACATGGGGTAGCTGCTGGATTCTTCTCACAGAAGCCACCCCTGAAGCCCCCCTGCTACCAAAACCTTGCCACGTAAACCCACTACAGTGGCATCCACAACCTCTCTGGGCAACCTGTTCCAGTGCCTCACCACGCTCTGAGTGAAGAATTTCCTCCTAACCTCTAATCAAAATCTCCCCTCTTTTAGTTTAAAACCATTCCCCCTTGTCCTGTCATCATTTGATTGAGCAAAGAGTCGCTCTCCATCTTTTTTATAAGTCCCCTTTAAGTACTGAAAGGTCATGATTAGATCACCCTGGAGCCTTCCCTTCTTTAGGCTAAACATCCCCAGCTCTCTTAGCCTTTCTTTGTAGGAGAAGTGCTCCAGCCCTCTGATCATCTTCATGGACCTCCTCTGGAGCTGTTCTAATAGATCAACATCCTTCTTGTGCTGGGGGCCCCAGACCTGGACTCAATAGTCCAAGTAGGGCCTCACAAGGTCACCTGAAATTTCCCAACTTTAACTTGCTAGTTTAAGTTCTGTAAGTAACAGAGTTTGAAGCGTTAGTGTAAAGAAAGCATGCATAACCATCACTTGCATAATTCTGACTCATTATTTAAAATATTTAGCAATGACTTGGAAATTCCTATATGGTACACTTCTGTTGCTGTTACCTCCTCTGCCACCTGTGAACCCAGGGTCACAAAGGGTAGAAATTTTAACACAAAGCCTTAGTCTGTGATGACTGATCATTAAAAGCAAGAGTAGTTTTGCTATTCTTTTAGTGGAACAGAATTTCTTTACCTCAGAGATATTCTATTCACTTCCTCTCTTTATCCCTGTCTCTCATTTTCATAAAAAAATACTTCCAAGGGAACAAAGAAAGCTAATAACATACTACACTCACATTCCAGATGACAATTTTCAGTAATCTTGTTATGACATCATAGGAATAACTTAAATGTGGTGGGACAATTCACAACTGGAAGATCGCAATGGAAGGTTACAAGCTATTTTGAAAAGATAGATGGGAAAGGAGGAGGGTTCATGCTCTATGTAAAGAAGAGGAGGAGGGTTCATGCTCTATGTAAAGGAGAACCTTGAATGTATCGAAGTTAACTACAGTGACTGTGAAAACCCTATTGAATCAATATCTGGATCAAGATTAAAGGGGTCATCTCCAAGGCGGATCTTACATTAGGCATCTGTTACTGACCTCCTAATCAAGACAATAAGGCCAACAAAGCCTTATTTAGGTTACTTAAGCAAGCTTCAGACCAACAGAATCTGGTTCTTATTGGTGACTACAACTTCCTGGACATTTGTTGGAAGAAGAATACAGCAGTGCACAAGTGCAGTTCTATAATGCATAAAAGACTGCTTCCTGGCATAAATGTTAGATGTGCCCACTAGGAATGAGGCACTGCTGGACTTACTATTCACTAAGAAATCTTGCATGATAATATAACTGTTAATGATAGCCTTGGTTACAGTGACTACAATATTGTGGAATTTAAGATTCCGCTGAGCCTGCTGACGTTTGGTAGTAAGACAAAGATTTTAGATTTTTAGCTCATCAAACTTCAACATGCTCAGAGCTGAGTTAAGAGGGATTCAATGGGACGCATCCATGGAGGATAAAGGAGCTTGTGAGTGTTGAGAGTTTTTCAAGAATACACTCCTGGAAGCACAAGAACAGTCCATCAATTTTAAAGGAAAGGGAAGTGGGCAAAGCAAGTGGCCACCTTGGCCAAACTGCAACCTTCTGGGGCTGCTCAAAAGTGAAAAAGAAGCATATTAGAGATGGAAAAGTGGACAAATGCCCATTGAGAACTATAAGAACATTGCTAAGGCATGCACAGACACAGTTAGGAATGCAAAAGCCCAACTTGAACTGAAATTGATCCATGAAACTATAGGCCAATCAGTATTACTTCAATTCCTGTGAGAGTTATGGGACAAATCTTCCTGGGAACTATTACAAGTCAAATGAAGCAGATGATTGGGAAAAGCTAGCATGGATTCACCAAGGGCAAATCATGCTTGACAAGAACCACATGAAGTTCAATAAAGACAAATGTAAAGTCCTGCACCTGGGATGGCATACTCCAAGTGTGCAGTACAGACTGTGATCTGCCTGGCTAGGAAGCAGCTCTGGAGTAAGAGACTTGGGGGCTCAATGTATAATAATGTTATAAATGGCTCAGGATTCAAATTAGGATTAAATAAAAAAATAGGATTTATTAGAAGAATATAAAGGAATAGAGGTAAGCAAACAGCGCTGGGTGCACCGGGAGTCTCCGCTCCACCAGGGCGCACACCAGTTACATCAAGCAGCTGATTTTTATGCACCTAGACTAATACATATTCATTGCTACTTCTAAAAAAATAGATTATTATAATTAGCTTCCGGGTTCCAGTCCCTCCTACTGGAGCATGCGCATCAGTCTCCTCTGGGGGTCTCTAGGGGTCTTTCATGCTGAAGGCTCGTAGTCTTCCTCTCACCTTTGTATTCACTCGGCACCATTCCAAGTTTATAGAACACTCTGCAGGTCTTGTCTCCCAACCGTCCTTCAGCTTCTTTTTCCTTCCTCTTAATCTCTTGGCCCCCTGGCCAGATACCAAAGATCCACATAGTATCCCATAACAGTCACTAGTTGTTATCAGTTGTTCTGAAACTCCCAGACATCAAACACAAACAGCTTTCTTATTTGACGCTTCACGAGTAATTGAAACATTCTTCCTCAGCCATTCACAGACACATCTATAGCAATGTTAAGTTAATCTCGAAGAAGACAGGAAAAAAGGCTGTAACTGTTAGAAATAGAAGTCCGGAATAACAAAAGCAAACAGGTTCATAAATTTAAGGAGTGTTTTCTGAAGACGTGATAAATTGACTAGAATGAGGGGGAGACCGGGACACACTGCATCTGTGGTTCAAGAATTAAATTGCCAGTGCAGGACCCAGAGGCAGACAGGATTCAAACAGAGTTGTTCTTTATGGACACGAATTGTTAACACATTCCTCACAATAAGCTCATTATGAGTGAACAGCACTGCTGCAGCAAAAAAAGCCAACAGGATTCTGGGTTGCATCAGCAAGGGCATTACCAGAATAGATAAGGAAGTGATTATTCCATTCTGCTCAGCGCTTGTCAGGCCACACCTGGAATACTGTGTTTAGTTTTGGTCCCCAGTATTCAAAAAAAGATGTGGACAGTCTGGAGAGGGTCCAAAGAAGAGCCACTAAGGTTTTCAAATGACTGGAAAGCCTACAATATGAGAAAAAGCTGAAAGAACAGGTTTTTTTCAGCTTGGAGAAAAGAAGGCTCTGGGGAGACCTCATCACTATGTTCCAATATTTAAAAGATTGCCCTTGGAAAATACAAGGGCAATGGCTACAAGTTGCACTGGGGAAGATTTCAATTGGACATGAGGAACATTTTTTACTGTGAGAACAATCAGTCATTGCAATAACCTCCCCAAGGATGTGGTGGATTCTCCAACACTTGAAACTTTTAAGGTTTGGCTAGACAAAGTGTTAGACAATCTTCTCTAGGCCCTGTTTTTATCATAAGAGGTTGGACCAGATGATCTCTGACATCTCTTCCAACCTGGGCTTTTCTATGATTCCTTGCTTTTTAGCAAGATTACTTTAATGATACCCTAAAAGGAGGTTTCAAGTTTAGGATTTCTAAAGTGGCCAGAGAATAATTGATTATACGTGGCTGTTGATGATATACGGCCATTAATGGTGTACCGAGATTTATAGTGAGAACAACCAGAAGACTAGGCCATGAATTATTCATACACTGAAGTAACTGATATGGGAGGGGAATTTCTTTTTGTGGAAAAAATAATTTGATAGCTACGTATCCTTAGGTCAAAACTACACGCAGAAAATAGATATGTGAAAATAACCATAACACTTAATGAAAATTATTTTGAAAACACATAAAGGTAAAATCTGAGGCATTTTGCAAAGAGAAGTGAGGCTCAAGGTGGATTTTGAGGCTGCTAGTAAAGAAAATATGCATTCAGAATTTATCTATACAACCATATACTAGCTCACCATAAATGCAGGAGCTGTGACTGGCAGCATCATGGGAACATGGGAAATGACATTTGTAATGACAAAGAGTTTAACAGATGACCAACTCCATGCTGTGCAATCTTTCATCACAGAAACAAATACCAATATTTCTAAATATATTTATATACATGTACATGTACATTGCTATTGGCATAGCAAATAAAATCATAGAACTACAGAGTCATTTAGGTTGGTGTACTGGGTCTGGCTGGAATGTTAACTTTCCCTGCCGCAGCCCATACAGTGCTGTGCTCTGCACTTGTAGCTAGAACAGCAGTTATCACACCAGTGTTCTATCTACTGCTGAGCAGTGCTGGCACAGCATCAGGACTCTCTCTAACCCTCCTAGGGGGTGGGCAAAAAGTGAGAAAAGAAACATCACCAGGGCAGCTGACCTAAACCAACCAAAGGGATATTCCATACCATATGATGTCACACTCAGCAATAAAAGGTGGAAACAGGAAGAAGAGGGGAGGGCTGGGCTCTCATGAAAACATGAGCCCTCCTCCCAAACACCGGCTGCGTGCGTTGAGGCCCTGCTTCAAGGACGTGGTAAAGCATCACTCATTTGTGGGAAGTAGAGAGTAATTTCTTTCCTCTGCACTTCCACATAGCCTTCATTTGTTTTATTTGTTTGTTTTCCTCCCTTTTTTTCCTTTCCCGCTCCCTTTTCCCCTTTCCCTTTTTTTTTCCCTTTAGTTAAATTGTTTAGTTCATGATAATCTTTCTTTAATTATTATTATTATTATTATTTCCCTTTAATTAAATTATCCTTATCTCAACCCGTGAGTTGTTCTTTGCTTTACTTCTCCCCCTCCTCATCTAAGGAGGGGGAGTGAGAGAGCGGTTGTGGTGTTTAGCTGCCTAGCACAGTAAAACCACCACAGTCCTTTTTGGCGCCCAACGTGGGGCTCGAAGGGTTGAGATAACAATAGAATTGATTAAAATGCTTACAACTAACACACTTACTTGCTAGTTACCATGTTCAGTGTCCTGTTAATAATGGCTTGCTTGATCATGCAATCCGTGTCATGGTCTCCTTTCTCCTCTATATCCAGTCCAAGAATATGCTACAATCTGTGTTCGTTTTTTTTTTAATTCGCTGTGCTGCCAAGCACTGGCCTCGAGTTTAATCTGGCATTCAGGCTCTGCACTGTTATCATTTGGGTCTCATGGAAACTATCTTTTAGAGAATATTCAGAACTACACTGCCTTCCTTTCCTCATCTGGATGTCAGTTTATGAATAATATCAGGAATGGTACCTCTTCCTTCTTTCACAGTGGGCTAATTACAACAGCTTGGGAGTATTTTGAACATCCATGTATAACCCATATATTGCTATTTCTAATTCTGAATAATGGGTTTCCTCTTCTTTCTAAGATTAGTCGATTGTTTAGAAAGCTTATCTGGGAATCTGTCTCGAAACAGTCTTGTGGCGGGTGGTAAGGTGTGTGGGATGATGTTGGCAGGTACCTGTCACGGGTGTCTCCTCCAATAGTTTTGAACTTCACCCCTGAACAAGTGTAAAATCCTAAAACCCTGGTAGAATGTTTGAGAGCTGTATGTCCTGACCCTGATAATGCCGGAGAACGACAGCTTGCAGCATTGTGCTGGGTCCTGGCTTACTCCTATCAAACACTATTTAACATAATCCATCACCTTGAAGAGAGGGAGGAAGTTTCTGAGTCTGATGTCCAAATAACACATGCTGCGGCTGACCCAGAGGACCAACCAGCTATGGTATCAGTCACCCCCATAGTCAAGTCAAAACAATGGAAACGGAAGTCAGCTCATTTAGTAAGGGAAGAAGCCTCTCCTAAGAAGGAGGGAGAAGAGGAAATGGCAAGCACCTCTAAAGCAGAGCCATCACAAAAACATCATGAAGAAGAGATGGAAATCATAAAGGAATCAGAAACCACTCGATCCCTATCCCTGAGTGAGTTGCGAGAAATACAAAAGGATTATGGTCGACTCCCAGGTGAACACATCCTCACCTGGCTGCTTCGATGCTGGGATGCTGGGGCCAATAGCCAACAATTAAAAGGCAATGAAGCCAAGCAGCTGGGATCCCTCTCTAGAGAAATGGTAATTGACAAAGGAATTGGGAGAGGGGCACAGGTTCTCAGCCTCTGGAGGAGACTCCTGGCAGCTGTGAGAGAAAGATATCCCCATAAGGAAGATATTGTATATCAAGTAGGCAAGTGGACCACTATGGATAAAGGTCTCCAGCATCTGCGGGAATTAGCTGTGCGGGAGATGATTTATAGTGATTTGGACAATGCCCAGACACCTCAAGACCCCGATGAAGTCCAGTGCGCAACATCCATGTGGTGTAAATTTGTGCGGAGTGCACCATCAGCACATGCCAGTACACTGGCAGTAATTAACTGGGATGAGGGGATGGGACGAACAGTGCATAATCTGTCCTGCCAGCTTCAAAAATATGAAGACAATCTCTCTGCTCCACTACATTCCTGTGTCTCAGCTGTGGAGAAACTGTCTGAAAGACTTGACCACCTCGTAGAACAAGCATATTCCCCCTCATCTAGATGGAGTGATATTTCAGCCACTAAGAATATTAGTTCTTCCTTAGCTCGAGTTTCAGTTTCCCAGGAGCGGTCTCAACCCTCCAAGTTTCAGTAGTTACTGGTCCTTTTATTCTGGATGCATGGGTCCCTTTCTGAGGTTCTCACAGCTGTTTCAGTAGTCAGTAAAACAAGGTACAGTCCCTCACATCGAGGGTTCAGTGATTCTTCCCTCCCGTGGCTGCTTGTTGAAACACTTTCTTTTTTATCTTCTGACAAGTTAAATAACAGTTATCTAATTTGCTTTGCCGTATGGCCCTTTCCAGGTTCCTGTAGCAGGATTCATCTGATAGCCTTTCAGGTTGATACAGATTTGACTACAGATACCAGGGTTTTGGCATTCATCACTATCTCCACAGTTTCCCAGCTGGACAGTCACATTCTTTTATGTTGCATTCCTTCAGGGGCTCATCACCCCAGTCCTTGCAGTCACTCTGCTGGTTACACACTTTATTGATATCTATGCATTCTCCACTTCTGCACTTGAATTTGCCAGGTCCAGAGCACTGAATAACACTGTTACAGTTTGCTTCATCAGTGCCATCCAGACAGTCTCTCACACCACTGCACTGCCTACTCCCATGGACACAGTTCCCATCTTCACATTTGAACTGGTCCAGGAAGGGCAGTTAATTTCATCACTTCCATCCTTGCAATAAGGATCTCTGTCACATCACCACTTCCTGTGGATACATTCACCTGAGCCGCACTGCACCTCACTCACAGAACACTTCACCAGAGGTGCAGGCTGGCAGCCACACTGCTCCAAAGATTCATCCGAGTGGTCAGAGCAGTCACCTTGACCATTGCAGACAAATCTTTTGGAAATACATTGTCCACTACTGCATGTGAACTCTGCTGCACTACAAGTCACATTGCCACAATTCTCTTCATCTTCTCCACTGTCACAGTCTTTTTCACCATCACATTTCTATGACACTGTTCTCATATGACACAGCTCAACACTTTCGTCAGACCCATCTTCACAATCCGGATCCCCATCACACTGCCATCTGTTTGGCACACACTGACCACTGTTGCACACAAAGTCAGATTCAGCACACATCTTCTTCACACATCTTCTCATCACTGCCATCTGAGCAATCTTCACATTTTACTCTAGCACCGTTGGCAGCAGTGCACAGTCAGGCAAAGGCGAGCAGCAGGCAGAGCGCCCCGCACCGTCACCTGTGTCATTTATACTACTTCTATTACCCATGCTGTTAGTGTCAGTGGCATCCTCCTTCTCTTTTTGCCACTGACCATTCACCACAAATGGATAAGACACATGATTACTAGTTAGGAAAGAGAGTGTAACGTCTGCTATACGGCTGCAGGCAGTGCCAGCTGCAACCTTAGGTTTGTGAAAGAGCCTGCCGGTGGTCATTTGGCAGTGTAATCTGCGTCTCTGCACTCCTGCCCTGCAATAGAGCTAAGTCGTCATTAGTAATAGTTATAACACCGATCTGGGGAATAATAGTCTTTTTTGCATTGCAAGATAAACCTTTTATAAAAAGAATGCTAGAGTGGTCTGGCACATCGGAACTACAAGAATACAATGCTCTAGTGGACATTGGCGCACAATGTACCTTAATGCCATCAGGCTACCAAGGGACAGAATTCATCTGTATCTCTGGAGTGACAGGGTGATCCCAACAACTAACTGTACTGGAAGCTGAAGTGAGTCTAACTGGTAACGAGTGGCAAAAGCATCCCATTGTGACTGGCTCAGAGGCTCCATGCATCCTTGGCATAGACTACCTCAAGAGAGGGTACTTCAAGGATCCAAAAGGATACCGGTGGGCTTTTGGCATAGCTTTTGGCATAGCTGCTTTGAGCACAGAGAAGATTAGGCAGCTGTCTACCCTGCCTGGCCTTTCAGAAGACCCTTCTGTTGTAGGATTGCTGGAGGTTGAAGAACAGCAGGTACCAATTGCTACCACAATGGTGCACCGACGGCAATATCGCACCAACTGAGACTCCCTGATTCCTATCCATGATTTAGTTCATCATCTGGAGAGCCAAGGCGTGATCAGCAAGACTCGTTCACCCTTTAATAGTCCCCATAAGGCCAGTGCAAAAGTCTAATGGCGAGTGGAGGCTAACAGTGGACTATCAGGGCCTGAATGAAGTCACGCCACCGCTGAGTGCTGCAGTGCCAGACATGCTAGAACTCCAGTATGAACTAGAGTCAAAGGCAGCTAAGTGGTATGCTACAATCCATATTGCTAATGCATTTTTCTCCATCCCTCTGGCAGCAGCATGCAGGCCACAGTTTGCTTTCACTTGGAGGGGCATTCAGTATACTTGGAAACGACTGCCCCAGGGGTGGAAACACAGCCCTACCATTTGCAATGGACTGATCCAGATGACACTGGAACAGGGGAACGCTCCTGAACACCTGCAGTACATCAATGATATCATTGTAAGGGGAAACACAGCAGAAGAAGTTTTTGAGAAAGTATCCTTCCATATCCTCCCACACTCCCTGCCACTCCTAACTGCCCTGCCACAGGACAGATCTCTGGATGACATTCTTAAGTAGTTGTTTAACTTTAAACAAAACCTGTAGCGCATTCAGAATGAAGAACATGCTGGTCTGAACATCCCAAGGATATTCAAAGTTTTGAGAAGCTATCGTAATTCGTTTGGAGAAGGAGGAGAGGGTGAAGGAGAAAGGGAGAGTGGACAAGTGGGAAAAGACATCTCCCCCTGAGTAGTTTCTGAGGTATGGTTCCCAAAATATGGAGTTGACGGCAATGCTGAATACAAATACCAGACTAGTCTCAGGACAAGCAATTTTATCATTGTGCGCCAGTGTTACACAGCACCAGAAAATAACAACCTTAAATCAGCCCCTGGAAAGGATAAAGAGCACGACAGGGAACACATACAGTAAGTAATGTGCTATATAACTCAGTTTGCAAAACAGGCACAGCAGACCTGAGATCAAAAAAAGCAACATTGTGATTAGCAACTATTAAACTGGTCTAATGCTTATAACAATTTTGGTTTAACATGCTCTGCTCAGATCTGTCGTTATCTCAACCGTTCGTGCCCCACATTGGGCACCAAAAGGACTGTTGCGGTTTAACCCGACCGGCAGCTAAGCACCACAGAGCCATTCGCTCATCCTTCCCCCCCCAAAGTGGGATCGGGGAGAGAATTGAAAAAAAAGTGAAAGCTTGTGGGTTGAGATAAAGACAGTTTATTAGGACAGAAATGAAAGGAAAACAATAACAATAATGATAATAATTGTACTACTAATAATATGTACAAAGCAAGAGAAGCACAATGCAATTGCTCACCACCTGCTGACCGATGCACAGCCTATCCCCGAGCAGCCAGTCTCCCCACCCTGGCCAACCACCCCATATTAATTGTTCAGCATGACAACACATGGTATGGAATACCCCTTTGGCCAGTTTGGGTCAGCTGTCCTGGGTCTGTCCCCTCCCAGCTCCTGATGCACACCCAGCCTGCCTGTTTGCAGGACAGAGTGAGGAAGCTGAAAAGTCCTTGGCTTGGTGTAAGCACTGTTCTGCAACAATTAAAACATCAGTGTGTTTTCAACGTTATTCTCATCCTAAATCTAAAACACAGCACCATACCATCTACTAGGAGGAAAATAACTATATCCTAGCCAAAACTAGGACATCAGGAAATTTTAATATTTGGACAATGAGGAGGGAGCATGTATAATTTTTTTAAAAAAAAAAGTCATTGGAATAATGCATCTATCTAATATATATCATAATAAGAAACATTTTGGGAGAACATTAAGGCCAAATATATTTCAGAAATATGTCAAAGATCTAAGATAGTAATAGTACAACTTTATGGCCAAAAATACTGTATTTTTAAAGAGCAAAATTTTAAACAACAGTTTTATACATTATTTTTTTTCAAAAACAAACAAACAAACAAAAAACAAACAGTGCACTCTATTTTGGTTCCCTAAACAGTAGACAGGGCTTGTGATTAAATGACACTTTAAGAACAGCAAATATCTTTATTTTTTTAAAACACTGCAAGTTTAAAAATGTCTCTCATAACCCCCACAAATATAATGGTCAAATAAGGATTTTCTTCAGTATGGTAAATGAGGAATCCAGAAATAGACTTCAGCTTAGACAATCTTTTGAGAGAAATAATAAACAACAGCTTTACAGTAAGATTGATCTGTCTGAATTCTCTTGTATTTTTGACGCTATCTTCAACATTAACTTTGCCCAAATAATTCCTCTGTTCCTTTCTTTCCTGCAGCATGGCTACTGTGAAAAAGACTGAGTGAAAGTTACAGTAATAAACATTTAACTAGTTAAATAAAGACTCTCAATAGATTACTGATTACATGTAAGTGTCTGCTTTAATTGATACAACTCAAAATATTATGGATAAATAAAAGAAAAAAAAAAAGAGGAGATATCGGTGCTTCTTCTTATTAAACCAAAACATATGGTTTTGCAAGATCTCTGCTAAACTAACAAATTGGACAGGGACAGATGACCTTAGGTGTTTATGTCAAAAGGACTGTATTTACAAAAGCATGAATGTCTAAAATAGTCATTAATAATTAACAACATGCCATTTTAATTTTCTAAGTTGAGACATTATCTCCAAAACGTATTTACTTTATTGGTTTCTTAACTAGAGGTAGGTCATTTGTAGGTCTTGTTAATATATGGTGCGCACTTCATTAGTTTTTTAATAGACTAGTATGCAGTAACCATGAACAGCACTCCAGGAACAGCAGCACATAAAATAATTTGGATAAATTTTATTTTTTTTTCATGTTGGTTTCATGTTTTCTCTTGTTATTTCATTGTTTTGTGAAGAATGCATAACTAGGCAAGGGACGTTAGTTTGAGAAATCTGAAAATCTTTTGCATTTTATAACCAAAGGCTGGGAGTCTAGCAATGTCTTCATATGCAGACCGTTTCCTCCCATTTCAAGTTTTTGCAAATTATGTAGTCAGTTCTGACTGATAGCCAGCATTAAGTCTCTTCTCAACTTTCAAACTTAAAAAAGTGTTTCACAATCATGTGGCAGTATAATTGAAAATGACATTTCATATACTTTGACAATCAAAAGAGTCTAAATGATAAGAAGTAAACTGCCCTTATAGCTGCATCATCCTATATATGTCATTACAGTGCCAGTTACTTAGTGAAAAAGCAAGTTTAAGGATTTGTAAAACACATATTACAGCTTTCTTGTGCTAACAAACACCTAAAATACTCAGGTTCCCAAAATGTTTTCCTTCCCTCCTACCCCATTTAAGACATTCAATGAAATCACATATCACATAAAGTAAAAAGGTTTGTGTCTTGTGTTTGCTTTCAGTTTCATGTTATTGGCACAAACTTCTGGACTCAAGCGCTATAACCCATACTGGAAACCACCAATTAAAACAACAACAGAATATATTGCAAGTGGGAACAGCTATGTCATTTAAAAAGGAAATGTTTTTGCAAAAACTGTTACACTGCAGTGCTGTTAGATGATTCATATAAAGCTTGCATTAGCATGCTGAATATATATTTTTTCAGACTATGCTCAAATGATCTAATCATTGCCACAGGTTTGCTCACTTAAAATATACCACAAGTAGCCCGGTGGCACAACCTCTTGAATTTTGCAATTACAATATAAGTATAATGTATGAGAAAACTTTTGTTTATTTTTTATACAAAACATAAAACCCCATCCCCTTCCCCAATACCCCATAACAAAACAAACAAAAAACTACCAAACCTTCATAAGACACCACTTGTTTTTTTTTGCTTTTTTTTTTTTTCCTACAGTTCTATTTAAATCACTAAATCCAAGGTGGCCAATATATTCCCAAGTTAAAAGAAGGGATATTATCATGCACTCCATAGTTAATAGTAGACACAGAAGCTTTATGTTTTTAAGCAAGATCAGGACCAATTTTATAATGCCATATATAACAACATTAACTACTCTGATCACCTATTTAGAATGTCAGTGTCACTTTTTATAACATACAACTACCTGCTTTAGCTTTCTTAAATAAAATTTTTAACTCCTTAAAATTGTTAACGTTAATGAGTTTTTTGTTGCTAGATCCAAGTTTTCTGTAATTTCTGAAATAATGTTTAATTGATCTGATGTTCTGTATTTTTTCATGATTATTTTTAGGGAAATAGCATATGCCCATTAGTACTTATGTTCACTGGTTTGAAATGTCTCTAAATTAACTTTTCTAATAAAGGCCATTAGAAAGGTAAAATTAATCAAAGTTGACTCTGCCAAATACAAATTCATATTTAAGAGCTTATTTTCCAATCCTAGATATAATGGCATATGTTCTTCCAACAAAACTGGTTTCTACATTTGTATAAAGCCCTCACAAGATTTAAGCATTGTTTTGAATGTCAATGTCCTTTGCATGTATACAATTTATTTCTACTCGGGAATGTACAAATAATTTTATACAGTACGATGCCAGTACCACTCTGTACTATATATATATATATTTAAATAAAAACAAGTCCCTAGTCAGAAATAAACTGACAAAATTTACATTATTTTCTCTTAAAAAGTAAATAAAATAGCATTATTTAAAATGTGAATTAGCTATGACATACAGTACAATTACATAGATACATATCAACACAGCACATTCAATTTGCCAAAAATTAATAATTACAAAGATAACATGGATGCTTCCATATATATATATGTATGTACAACCAGATTTTAATTATAAGATGTTTTATAAGGGAGAAAGAAGTATCAGCTGTTCTTATTGTTGTTTTGGAGCTGGGAGGGTTAAGGATGAAAAACAATTCATTAGTCTTTATTGTTAACTTTGTTACTCAACTAATAAGCCATTCTTTTTTCCACTTCCCCTACACTGCTGAGAGGCAGCAATTTCTGTGTTAAGTGCACTCTAGTGCTACTTGGCATTGCAGACAATCCAATTACATATCTGAGTCCTCTGTAGCTTGCCAGCAATAATGCACCTGGTCAAAAAGCACCTTCTTTCAACTTAAGCTGTAGAATAAAGACTCATCAATGATTGCTGCATTTTTGTTGTTAAAAAATGGCACGTTTAAATTTATAGAGTGATTTTCTCAATGTTTCATTTATATTCATAGCTCTTTCTAAAGAATATCAAGGCTTTTATATTAAGCCTATCAAATGTCTGTGATTCAGTGAACAAGCAACCAGTGAACAAGCATTTCATGTTGTAAAACTAAAGATGCCTTGATATTATTACAGAACACGTTGTATGCAGTCTCATGTCAACTCTGACATAAGGAGTTAAACTGTTTTTTATACACATGTATCTATTATCATATTCATTCACACTGTTGTTTTTGGCAATAGAAAATGGAACACTTTCTAAAATGGGATTGTAGGAACTGAAACTGTTTGTTTATCATTTGGCAGTTGACTCAATCAGGTCAGTTCCCAATCCATCACTTTGGTATTTCATTCAATATCTTATATTTCAAAATATCAGTTTTATAAAAAGACAGATTTGGCAAGATTAATTTTATATATATATATATATATATATATATATATATATAAAATCTAATGTGGAAAAACAAATTTAAAAAAGCTGTAACTTAAGAAAAAAAACACACAACTGAAAAAAACACAACCCACACTGTTTCAGTCTGTAGCTACTGGGAAAAATGTAGTGTTCGTGACATTTCTGTTTGACATCTGTGAATAAAGAAAAGAGAAAAAAACGGCACATGTCAATTAAAAAGAGATTCTGTGATATTCCATGTACATCCTAGGTTTGTGTTAGGTATTTCATTACTGTCTTCTGTGAATCTTTCTGAACTGTGAAAACATGGTTAAATTTTACATCCATACACATCTGTAATTCTATTTTGCAATCCCAATATTCTAGCCTCAGAAGTGAAGACAGAATGAAAACACCCATGTCAAGAATTTAGAAGTCATACTACCAATACTTTTGATCCTTCAGAAAAAGTACATTTTGTAAAATTAGAATAACTGATATTTTAAATATTGATGATAACATTTTTTCTGACCAAATCACTCAATAGAAAATATTTTACCAAGAAATGCAACTGGGAAAAAAGGCCATTATACCTTTAGAAACATAAAGTGGGAAGGGAAGGAAGGAGAGAGAAACGGTCAGGGAAAGAGGAAACCGGATTGACTTTGTTTCAGTATCAAAAAAACTTTATCCTTTGTGCGAGTATGACTGAGAATTTAAAACGCATTGAGTCATGAGGCTTTGCCTAAAAGATAAGGAAATGTGCTGTGAATGTAGTTCAGCATCTTTTGTTTTTTCTCCATATAGTTTAAATAAAAACATAATATTAACTACAAACTCTGTGGATATTCAGAGTGAATATAACTTCAGCAATAAATTAGTATTATGCAAATTGTTTTCACAGATAATACAGTCCCTCTTCTGTATCTTCAGTCACGTAAAGGTGATCTTGCAGGGCCTCCCTGGCACAGTTAAACCAGGTTGTACTCCTTCAGGTTTAACTGTAGGATAGTATCCTTGACAGCAGCAAAGACGAAGCGTATATTCTCTGTGTCTGTAGCACATGTGAAGTGGGAGTAGATAATTTTGTCACTGTCTGGATTCAGGTCTACAAACATCTTCAAGATGAACTCTCGTGCTGCTTGTGCATCCCGTTGTGGTCCTAATAATTAAGAAGAGAAAGTCAGTTTTCTTACAGTCAGTTCAAAATTGGAGCTTCTTTAAGAGGGAACCTTAGGAGCAGAAAACAGAAGAAAGATCCAGTGTGTGATCCTCACATAAGAGAAGGGAACATTTTTACTAATAAATACTATTATATAGTATTTTTTTTCCAGTAGGAACCATTAAAAATAAAAATGGAATGAAATTCCAGAAGTTGATCATGCAAGAGCTTTTTTTTTTTTTCCTGCTTACTATCCTTTCTTCCATAAAATAATTTTTAAAATGGAGAGATGAATTGGATGATCTGTAACCACACAAAATGAACAACAGAAATATTAGTTACATTATACTAATAAATCATTATAAAATTAATAGAATTGTTAAATTGTCATTCTATACCTACTGTATTTAAACTGTATTTTTAAAAAGCATAAACAAGTTATATCCTAACACTACAATAGAATTTCATTTAATTAGTGATAAAAAAAATATGCTTTCTAGCTGAAGCTGGTCAACTGCAAAATGTTACTGTTCTAACAAATCAGTTATCTAAACTGCATAAGATAATGATCCTATTAAATCTATATTAAGGCTGTAATTCTCAGAAGAACACAAAGTCTGTGTAACCAAACTACATGTTCTACTTTACACAAGAGTCAATCTAGAAAAGTGAAGATTAACCTGCTGGACGTCATCTAGGGCATCTGTCACATGAAATAAACTCAAAAGGACAAGAATATTTTCAATTCTTTTGAATTCTCTTCTAAATAGTTCTTTTCTGTATAGTACTACTTGCAGATGACACCAAGCTAAGTGGTGCAGTTGACATGCTGGAGGGAAGGGATGCCATCCAGAGGGACCTTGACAGGCTTGAGAGGTGGGTCTGTGTGAACCTCATGAATTTTAACGAGGCCAAGTGCAAGGTCCTGCACCTGGGTTGGGGCAATGGAGATGACATACAGTATTATATAATAATTAACATGATACAATTCAACTCATGAGCTATTCTCACCCAGTATTAAATCCCCTTGAGGTACACACCGGGCCTCCCCATCCTTTTGCATTACCCACCAAGTGCATCCAGGTCCCTGCGCAAAAGCAATCCCATGAATGGGATGCCTTTTCCTGAGGCAGGAATAGCCCAGACTGTCTTCCCCAGGATGTTTCTTACATGCACTACAGGGACTTTGTCCCCTTCTACAGGATGTAACAGGTTTGACTGCGGAGGTCCAGTTTGGCTGGCAGATCCCCTAGTGTTGACTAACCAGGTGGCCTTTGCCAAATGTGTATCCCAGTGTTTGAATGTCCCAGCACCCATTGCCTTCAGTGTAGTCTTTAACAATTCATTATATCGTTCAACTTTCCCGGAGGCTGGTGCATGATAGGGGATATGATATACCCACTCAAAATCATGCTTTTCGGCCCAAGTGTCTACGAGGTTGTTTTGGAAATGCGTCCCATTGTCTGACAGTGATTTCAGGGGGGGCATGTTGCCATAGGACTTGCTTTTCAAGGCCCAAGATAGTGTTCTGGGCAGTGGCATGGGGCACAGGATGTTTCCAGCCAACTGATGCTTTCCTGCAATACGACAGGACCCATCAGAATCCTGGAACAGGGCACATTGCTTCTCATTTTCTGGTAGCTTGTTATACATTGCAGCTTCTTCAGCACAGGCCACCTCCTCCTCTGGCGATATCCCCAAATATTTGCCTTCTGGCCAGTCCACAACTACTTCCAGGATTCCTGGGCGACTAGAGTTTCTATTTGAGCCCGCTGAGTAATCAGTGCAACCCACTTGCTCCATGTAGCATCAGTTGCATGGTGTGTAAAGGGGGTCCTTTGTTTTAACACCCAGCCCAGTACCGGCAGTCGGGGTGCCAGGAAGAGCTGTGCTTCAGTTCCAACCACTTCCAAAGCAGATCAAACTACTTCATATGCTGCCAATATATCTTTTTCAGTTGGAGTGTACAGGGCCTCAGATCCTCTCTATTCCTGACTCCAAAACCCAAGGGGTCGACCTCGAGTTTCCCCAGGTTCTTTCTGCCAGTGGTTCCAGGTGGGGCCATTCTCCCTGGCTGCAGTGTAGAGCACATTCTTTACATCTGGTCCTGTTCGGACTGGCCCAAGGGCTACTGCATGAACTGTCTCCTGTTTAATTTGTTCAAAGGCTTGTCATTGCTCAGGGCCCCATTCAAAATCATTCTTCTTACGGGTTACTTGGTAGAGAGGGTTTACAATCAGACTGTAAATTGGAATGTGCGTTCTCCAAAACCCCACAACACCTAGGAAAGTTTGTGTTTCTTTTTTGCTAGTTGGTGGAGACATAGCTGTTATTTTGTTGATCACATCCATTGGGATTTGACGACCTCCATCTTGCCATTTTATTTCTAAAAACTGGATCTCTCGTGCAGGTCCTTTGACTTTATTTTGTTTTATGGCAAAACCAGCCTTCAGAAGGATTTGGGCTATTTTCTTCCCTTTCTTAGAAACTTCCTCTGCTGTGTCACCCCACACAATAATGTCATCGATGTACTGCAGGTGTTCAGGAGCTTCCCCCTGTTCCAGCGCAGACTGGATCAGTCCATGGCAAATGGTAGGGCTGTGTTTCCACCCCTGGGGTAGTTGATTCCAAGTATATTGGACACCCCTCCAAGTGAAAACAAACTGTGGCCTGCACTCTGCTGCTAAAGGGATGGAGAAAAATACATTAGCCATATAAATTGTGGCATACCATTTGGCTGCCTTTGATTCCAGTATGTATTGGAGTTCTAGCATGTCTGGCACTGCAGCATTCAGCAGTGGTGTGACCTCATTCAGGCCCCGATAGTCTACTGTTAGCTTTCACTCACCATGAGACTTTCCCACTGGCCATATGGGACTATTAAAAAGTGAATGAGATTTGCTGATCACTCCTTGGCTTTCCAGTAGATGAATTAGCTTATGGATGGGAATCAGGGAGTCTTGGTTGGTGCGATATTGCTGCCCATGCACTGTTGTGTTAGCGATTGGCACCTGCTGTTCTTCAACCCTCAGCAACCCTACAACAGAAGGGTCCTCCAAGAGACTGGGCAAGGTAGACAAGGTAGACAACTGTTTAATGTCCTCCATCTCCAAGGCTGCTACGCCAAAGGCCCACTGGTACCCTTTTGGGTGCTTGAAGTATCCTCTTCTGAGTCTATGCCAAGGATGCACAGAGCCTCCACGGCAGTCCCAGTAGGGTGCTTTTGCCATTCATTCCCAGTTAGACTCACTTCAGCCTCCAATACTCCAATACAGTTAACTGCTGGGATCCCCTGTCACCCCATAAATACAGATGGATTCTGGCCCTTTATAGCTTGATGGCATTACAGTACACTGTGCGCCTGTGTCTACTAAAGCCTTATACTTTTGTGGGTCTGACGTGCCAGGCCACCGAATCCACACAGTCCAATAAACACGACTGTCCTTTTCCTTCCCCTGGCTGGAGGTAGGGCCCCTCTAATCCTGGTCATATATTCATTACTGTGTCTTGGGGACTTCCTGCTGGATATTGGAGCATCAATTTTCTCAAAGATTCACCCTTTTGCAGTTGTTTTTCCTTGCAACTCAACAATTAAAACATCAGTGTGATATCAGCATTATGTTCATCCTAACTCCCAAACACAGAACCCTACCAGACTAGAATTCTACTTTACCTTACCCTACTTTACTGGAAGTAAAATTAACTCTATCTTAGCTGAAACCAGGACAGCAACAAGTTTGATTCCCTCTAAATTGATCAAAGAATAAAAAGTTATACTATGTACTATACATACCTGCTAATATGGTAACAGGAAGTTTGTCTAATCTTCTCAGAAAGATCTCAATAATTTTCTTCAACAAGATCGACATGATAAGGAATCTGAGTTTGACTACGAGTCAATCACTTTATCTAATATAGTGCAGAATCATTCCTTTGTTATCTATGATTCAAGGAAAAACCATCATGGCATCATTCCTCTGTTATCTACAGAGTGTGGTGAAGCCTGACACTGCCTCATTCCCCTGTTATTTATACATTACATGCACAGGACCAGCAGGCCTCTCCCTAAATGTATGTATCCAAAGCCCCTGTGACATGACTAATTGAGAAAGGCGCAATTATTTTCTAAATGGGTGTGTGTGTGTGTGTGTTGAACAAGTTGAATCATAGTCAAATTAAAAAAAGAAATGAATTCTGGAAAATTTCTGACTAAAAGTCAATCATCTAGCAATCCTATAGTGATCCCAAGCAAGCTCTCCAGGGACCGCAGCAGGCCGTGACCCTTGATCTCCCACCAATCTGGGATGCCTCTCAGGGTACCCCTGAGGTGAGATGTCTCTCAGGACTGACTCCTCAAGGATAAAAGCTCATCTGTGGACAAATGTTGATGAGGGAGAAGTGTGAGTGATTCACTAAAAGGGGGGAATCTTGAAAGCGTGAGACTGAGTTTAGACCCCCCCCCCCCCGCTGCAGTAAATCTTGGGCAAAACTTGCCATTCTTGAATCTTTAACTATGTTGCTGTTTCAACTGTAGCAAATTCTGTTGAAATCATTGTGTTAAATTGGCTGATGCTTAAATGCTGATTAAGTGCTGTTAAGAATCATACAATCTATTCTTGTGATTTACCAGAAAAGTATAAAATAAATCCTAAATTACTACTACATTAAAGTTTTGTAAAATCTGTTCTGTGACCTCAAGGCATCTGATACTGTCTCCTACAGCCTTCTCTTGGATGCTCATGTCTTCAAAGTATGTACTGTCTGCTGGGTAAAAAAACTGCTTGGATAGTCGGGCCGAAAAGGTCATTGTGAATGGAGTTAAATCTAGTTGGTGGCTGGTCATCAGTGGTGTTTCCCAAGACTCAGTATTGAGGCCAGTTACATTTAACATTTTTGTTAAAGATCTGGATGAGGGGATCAAGTGCATCCTCGGTAAATTTGCAGATGACAAGAAGTTGGGCAAGAGTGTTGATCTGCTTGAAGGTAGCAAGGCTCTGCAGAGGGATCTGGAAAGGCTAGATCAATGGGCCAAGTCCAATTGCATGACATTCAACAAGGGTAAGGGCCGGGTCCTGCACTAGGACATAACATATTGTCATAACAATCCCATGCAGTAGTATGACCTGGGGAAGAGTGGCTGGAAATTTGCCCAGCAGAAAAGGACCTGGGGGTGTCGGTCGACAGCCAACTGAACATGAGCTAACAGCGTGCCCAGGTAGCCAAGAAGGCTATCCTGGCCTGCATCAGAAATAGTGTGGCCAGCAGGGCTAGGGAAGTGATTGTCCCTCTGTACTCGGCACTGGTGAGACCACACCTCCAGTACTGTGTTCACTTTTGGACCCCACACTACAAGAAGGATATTGATTTGCTGGAACTTGCATTTAGAGAAGAGCAACAAATCTGGTGAAGGGTCTGGAGAACAAGTCTTATGAAGGAGCGTCTGAGGGAACTGGGGTTGTTTAGTCTTGAGAAGAGGGGACTGAGGGGAGACCTCATTATTCTCTACAACTACCTGAAAGGAGGTTTCAGCAAGGTGGGTATTGGTCTCTTTTCTCAGGTGACAAGAGATAGGATGCATTAGGGGATGTTTAGATAGGATGTCAGGAAGATTTTTTTAATGGAAAGGGTGGTTAGGCATTGGAATGGGCTACCCAGGGAAGTGGTGGAGTCACCATCCCTGAAGGTATTTAAGAGATGTGTGGATGTGGTGCTTAGGGACATGGTTTAGTGGTGGAGTTGGTAGTGTTAGGTGATGGTTGCACTTGATGATCTAAAGGGTCTTTTCCAACCTAAATGATTCTATGATTTTATTCTATGATCAAACAAAACTTAGAGTGATTCATAAGTAAGTATTGGCTGATCCTCCAGGCTGTTTACTGTGAACACATCCTTTCCTCTCAAACAGGAAAAATACCTGTAACTTTTTCCTATTATCACTTTTTAGTTTTGAAAATGAGAAATTTAATCTTTTATTTTTGTAGCTTTCAAATTTGCTGTTCACTCTCTGGTGAGACAAAAGAGATTTTATTATATGAATTTGATTTTTCCCCTGTTACTAAAGACTCCACTCAGTTCATAGAATCGTAGAATACCCTGAGTTGGAAGGGATCCAGAAGGATCATTGAGACCAACTCCTAAAAATTATCTTAAAATACCTTACTTTTTACCTGAGGAGAACTTTATAAAAGTACAATTTCCTTAGGAACAGCTATGTTTCACGTAATGTTTTCTGAGACAAGCACATTACATTTTACATAAGTAAAATAAAGAAAACAAGAAAGAAATGGCATAATGAAAGTGTGGGAGGAGTGATACTGGTTTCTCTGACATCCCCAGAGAATTTATGACACTTCTATTCAAATATACAGGATTAAACAAACAAACAAAAATCCTCAAAAAAGACTATGAGTAAAAATGAGAAGAAATGTGTTTTTATTTATTTTTAACTTTATACTTCACTTCAAGTATTCACCTCAACTTAGGAACAAGAACAGAATAAGGTTCATTGGTAATATGTTGTTACTCATCTAGAAGCAATAATTTCACATGAAAGGTACTGCCATCCTATCCACAGTTAATGGAGTTATGAAATGAAATCCTAGAAATCTAGAAAATACCACAAGATTTCAGTGACTTTAAAAATTTCAATTATTAAAAACTGTTATTTTTAATCATTTTTCCTTTTCATATAATTAAAAAGAAAACATGACCAGCAAGCCACTCAACTACAAATTAACCATTTGGTGTACTAAGTACAGTTTGTAATGAAGAACATGGATGTAATGAAGAATTGGGGGATAATTTGTCATTACTGGAGTGTTAATGGAGCATGAGCTCTGGTGGAAATATACTTACCATCATACTCTGGGAAATAATCAACTAGATGGGAGTACAAAATTTTCTCCTCTAAGAGATCTTTTTTATTTAAGAACAGAATAACTGAAGAATTCTGGAACCATGGATATGTAATAATTGTTCTAAAGAGTGCTTTGCTTTCTTCCATTCGATTCTAGAATAAACAAACAAACAAACAAAACCAAAAAAAAAACAACAGATGAATTTATTTGGTTGTGATTTTTTTTAAATTAAATCAATACATGCAATTCCATTTTATTTAGTAAACAGATCCATTTCATGTTTTGAATCTTGTAGTATCTAACTGACTCAATTACAGTTTATATGTAAGCTGTTAAATATGTAGGCAGCTTCCTTTTGCAATCTCAATAACGGAAGCATAATAAGCATAATTATTCCTTAAAACACAGGTCATGAACATGATAGCTGTAACAGGTAATGTTGTAAAGACTGACTATGCACAGTTATGCTCAGCCAACAAACTCGTGGGTATTGAAATACATGTGGTTCAAGACAGAGGCAAGCATAAAAAAAGACATAATAACAAATTCAAGTTTTAAGAACCTTATTTATTTTTATGCCTTTCCTGAACTTTAAGTGCTAGTAATCCTTATTTTTTTGAAAGAGATTATCTTTAAAATAGTTCCAGGTAAATCTGGAATCTATTGGTAACCTGAGAATATTTCCCAAATCAAAAGCTTATGACATAAAATCTTACAAATGATAAATTTCTTCCTAATGTCCTTGGGTTAGCCTTTACATAAATTACTTAATTGCTCCTGAAAAACATTTAGCATTACAGTTGAAATGTAAGTGAAGCATACAGTTCTGTTTCTAAGGATTTCTCACACTTAAAATTATGCTTCATTTTGATACAATTCTGAAGTACTTCTTAGGATGAAGTTCAACAAGGCCAAGTGCAAGGGGCCTGAGGCAATCTTAAACACAAATCCAGGCAGGGTGGAGAATGAGTTAAGAGCAGATCTGAGGAGAAAGACCTGGGGGTGCTGGTTGATGGGAAGCTCAACATGAGATGGCAATGTGTGCTTGCAGCCCAGAAAGTCAACCATACTGGGCTGCATCAAAAGGAGCACCGGCCAGCAGGTTGAGGGAGTTGATTCTCCCCTTCTACTCTGCTCTTGTGAGACCCCACCTAGAGTACTGTGTTCATCTCTGGGTCCCCCAGCACAAGAAGGACATGGAAGTATTAGAACGAGTCCAGAGGAGGGCCATGAAGATGATCAGAGGGCTGGAGCACCTCTCCTATGAAGGCAGGCTGAGAGAATTGGGTTGTTCATCCTGGAGAAGAGAAGGCTCTTGGAAAAAAAAAAAAAAAGTTCTTTAGATAATTGCCTTCACGAACAGTAAAAGTTCATAAAAAAAAGTCTCAATTCTGTGGCCTCGTGTAATTTCATATTTTTGGCCCACATCAAAAGAAAGTGGGACTGGGACTTTGTACTAATTTGTCATCCATTAACAGAGCACACATGAATGCTACAGAAGTTCCATCTAGGCTTTGGATACTCACCTATTTTACAGATGTATTTTCTCCTGATTCAAAACATGAATATGTAGACCTGCATCTACAAATCTGTATACAAACACAAATGAATACATACTAAAAATGCCTATTCTGTATTCATGTATTTCATGTAATTTTAGCACAATAGACTTGAACATGAATATCGGCATAAGCGAAACCTGGTGGGATGAGTCCTGTGGCTGGTGTGTCACAATACATGGTTACAGGCTCCTCAGGAGGGACAGGCAGGGTAGGCGAGGTGGCAGGGTGGCGATGTATGTGAAGCAGGGGCTGGACTGTGTGGAACTTCAAGTTGGCGATGGCAAAGTTGAGATCCTCTGGGTAAGGATTAAGGAATGAACAAATAAAGGGGATATTGTTGTGGGAGTCTATCACAGACCACCTGGCCAGGACGACAATGTTGGTGAATTATTCTTTGTGGAACTAAGAGATGCCTCGAGATCAACTCCTGTTGTCCTTATGGGGGACTTCAACTTTCCAGACATCAACTGGGATCACCACACGGCCGACACGAGCAAGTCCAGGAGGTTCGTAAAGCACCTAGATGATAACTTCTTTGTGCAGATGCTAAGGGAACCAACTAGGAAAGGTGCCCTCCTAGACCTGTTGCTGGAGAACAGAGAGGGTCTTCTGGGGGACATGGCAATTGGCGGCCATCTCGGTCATAGTAACCATGAAGTGTTTGAGTTTAGAATTTATGGTGACAGAAGGAAAACTGCCACCAAAACTTCAGCCCTGGATATGGGGAAAGCAGACTCAGGCTGCTCAGGGAACTAGTCAGCAAGGTCCAACAAAATGTTCAGTATACAACTTAACAAAAACATCAGAAGATGGGTGAGCAATTGGCTGATGGGTAGGGCTCAAAGGGTTGTGGTAAATGGAGCCACATCTGGCTGGCGGATGGTCACTAGTGGGGTCCCTCAAGCTCCATTTTAGGGTCAGTCCTCTTCAATGTTTTTATAAACGATTTGGATGTAGGACTAGAAGGTGTTTGAGAAAATTTGCCGACGACACCAAATATAGAGGAGTTGTAGACTCGGATGAGGGTAGAAAGGCCTCGCAGAGAGATCTGGACAGATTGGAGAGCTGGGCAATCACCAACCACATGAAGTCTAACAAAGGCAAGTGCCGGGTCCTGCACCTGGTACGGGGAAACCTGGCGATACATACAGACTGGGCGATGAGATGCTGGAGAGCAGCACTGCAGAGAAGGATCTGGGGGTTGTGCTTGACAGCAAGTTGAATATGAGCCAGCAGTGTGCCCTGGCAGCCAGGAGGGCCAACCATATCCTGGGGTGCATCAAGCACGGCATTGCTAGTCAGTCGAGGAAAGAGATTGTCCCGCTCTACTCTGCGCTGGTGCAGCCTCACCTCAAGTACTGTGTGCAGTTCTGGGCACCACAGTACAAAAAGTATGTTAAAACTGTTGGAGAGTGTCCAGAGGAGGTGATGAAGATGGTGAAGGGCCTAGAGGGGAAGACGTATGAGGAGCGGCTGAGGGCACTGGGCCTGTTCAGCCTGGAGAAGAAGAGGCTGAGGGGAGACCTCATTGCAGTTTACAACTTCCTTGCAAGGGGGAGTGGAGGGGCAGGTGCTGACCTATTCTCCGTAAACACCAGTGATAGGACCCATGGGAATGATGTCAAGCTGAGGCAGGGGAGGTTCAGGCTGGATATCAGGAAGAGGTTCTTCACCAAGAGGGTGGTTGCACACTGGAACAGGCTCCCCAGTGAAGTAGTCACTGCACCGAGCCTGTCTGAATTTAAGAAGCCTTTGGACTGCGCTTAGTCACATGGTCTAAAATTTTGTGTAGACCTGTGTGATGCCAGGAGTTGGACTCAACGATCCTTATGGGTCCCTTTTGACTCGGGATATTCTATGATTCTTTGATTCTATTTTTATCAGTCTAAGCAACACCAGTCTATTCTACCTAAGACAACTTAAGGATAATAAATCACAGAATCACAGAATTGTCTAGGTTGGAAGAGACCTCAAGATCATTGAGTCCAACCTCTGACCTAACACGAACAAGTCCTCCACTAAACCATATCGCTAAGTTCAACACCATATCACTAAGTTCAACAAGTTTCAATATAGTTTCCTATAAACTGAAAACACTCATGTCACTGCAGAGTGCCTTTATTAAGTGCTTGTAGCACAAACACATCATAGAAAAGCTCTTATAAAGTTATTTCTATTTAAATTTGTAGTTGTGGCTGAGGTACAGAAGCCCTAGTTTTATAAATGCTCTGTTCTGCCATTATCAATGTACTCAGTCTGGCTGGGATGGAGTTAATTTTCTTCATAGTAGCTGGTAGGGTGCTGTGTTTTAGATTTGTGACCGAAACAATGCTGATAACACACTAATGCTTTAGGTATGTCTGAACTGTGTTTGCACAGTGTCAACACCCTCTCTGTTTCTTACTTTGCCCCCAAGGAAATAGTCCGGAGGCAGGCAAAGTTTGGGATGGGACACAAGCAAGCAGATGACCTAACTAACCAAAGAGATATTCCATGCCATATAAACATCATGCTCAGCAGTAAAGAGTGGGGTTTAGGGCTTAGCAATTTTTACATTTTTTTCTTGCTTTTACTCTTCCTCTGCCTCTTCCACCATCCCACTGGGTGGGGTTGGGAAAGTGAGCAAGCAGCTGTGTTGTGCTTAGCTGTCTACTGGGGTTAACCCACAACATACAAGTATTATTTATGCTAAAATAGCAGTTTTCAACATAAATTAAGTACTGTGAATGTGTCCTGGTTTCAGTTAGGACAGAGTCAATTTTCCCCATTAATTCAAATTAATGGGGAAAATTGACTCTGTCCTAACTGAAACCAGGACACATTCACAGTACTTAATTTATGTTGAAAAACTGCTATTTTAGCATAAATAATACTTGTATGTTGTGGGTTAACCCCAGTAGACAGCTAAGCACAACACAGCTGCTTGCTCACTTTCCCAACCCCACCCCAGTGGGATGGTGGAAGAGGCAGAGGAAGAGTAAAAGCAAGAAAAAAATGTAAAAATTGCTAAGCCCTAAACCCCACTCTTTACTGCTGAGCATGATGTTTATATGGCATGGAATATCTCTTTGGTTAGTTAGGGTCATCTGCTTGCTTGTGTCCCATCCCAAACTTTTGCCTGCCTCCGGACTATTTCCTTGGGGGGCAAAGTAAGAAACAGAGAGGGTGTTGACACTGTGCAAACACAGTTCAGACATACCTAAAGCATTAGTGTGTTATCAGCATTGTTTCGGTCACAAATCTAAAACACAGCACCCTACCAGCTACTATGAAGAAAATTAACTCCATCCCAGCCAGACTGAGTACATTGATAATGGCAGAACAGAGCATTTATAAAACTAGGGCTTCTGTACCTCAGCCACAACTACAAATTTAAATAGAAATAACTTTATAAGAGCTTTTCTATGATGTGTTTGTGCTACAAGCACTAATAAAGGCACTCTGCAGTGACATGAGTGTTTTCAGTTTATAGGAAACTATATTGAAACTTGTTGAACTTAGTGATATGGTGTTGAACTTAGCGATATGGTTTAGTGGAGGACTTGTTCGTGTTAGGTCAGAGGTTGGACTCAATGATCTTGAGGTCTCTTCCAACCTAGACAATTCTGTGATTCTGTGATTTATTATCCTTAAGTTGTCTTAGGTAGAATAGACTGGTGTTGCTTAGACTGATAAAAATAGAATCAAAGAATCATAGAATATCCCGAGTCAAAAGGGACCCATAAGGATCGTTGAGTCCAACTCCCTGGCATCACACAGGTCTACACAAAATTTTAGACCATGTGACTAAGCGCAGTCCAAAGGCTTCTTAAATTCAGACAGGCTCGGTGCAGTGACTACTTCACTGGGGAGCCTGTTCCAGTGTGCAACCACCCTCTTGGTGAAGAACCTCTTCCTGATATCCAGCCTGACCTCCCCTGCCTCAGCTTGACATCATTCCCATGGGTCCTATCACTGGTGTTTACGGAGAATAGGTCAGCACTGCCCCTCCACTCCCCCTTGCAAGGAAGTTGTAAACTGCAATGAGGTCTCCCCTCAGCCTCTTCTTCTCCAGGCTGAACAGGCCCAGTGCCCTCAGCCGCTCCTCATACGTCTTCCCCTCTAGGCCCTTCACCATCTTCATCACCCTCCTCTGGACACTCTCCAACAGTTTAACATACTTTTTGTACTGTGGTGCCCAGAACTGCACACAGTACTTGAGGTGAGGCTGCACCAGCGCAGAGTAGAGCGGGACAATCTCTTTCCTCGACTGACTAGCAATGCCGTGCTTGATGCACCCCAGGATATGGTTGGCCCTCCTGGCTGCCAGGGCACACTGCTGGCTCATATTCAACTTGCTGTCAAGCACAACCCCCAGATCCTTCTCTGCAGTGCTGCTCTCCAGCATCTCATCGCCCAGTCTGTATGTATCGCCAGGGTTTCCCCGTACCAGGTGCAGGACCGGCACTTGCCTTTGTTAGACTTCATGTGGTTGGTGATTGCCCAGCTCTCCAATCTGTCCAGATCTCTCTGCGAGGCCTTTCTACCCTCATCCGAGTCTACAACTCCTCTATATTTGGTGTCGTCGGCAAATTTTCTCAAAACACCTTCTAGTCCTACATCCAAATCGTTTATAAAAACATTGAAGAGGACTGACCCTAAAATGGAGCCTTGAGGGACCCCCCACTAGTGACCATCCGCCAGCCAGATGTGGCTCCATTTACCACAACCCTTTGAGCCCTACCCATCAGCCAATTGCTCACCCATCTTCTGATGTTTTTGTTAAGTTGTATACTGAACATTTTGTTGGACCTTGCTGACTAGTTCCCTGAGCAGCCTGAAGTCTGCTTTCCCCATATCCAGGGCTGAAGTTTTGGTGGCAGTTTTCCTTCTGTCACCATAAATTCTAAACTCAAACACTTCATGGTTACTATGACCGAGATGGCCGCCAATTGCCATGTCCCCCAGAAGACCCTCTCTGTTCTCCAGCAACAGGTCTAGGAGGGCACCTTTCCTAGTTGGTTCCCCTTAGCATCTGCACAAAGAAGTTATCATCTAGGTGCTTTACGAACCTCCTGGACTTGCTCGTGTCGGCCGTGTGGTGATCCCAGTTGATGTCTGGAAAGTTGAAGTCCCCCATAAGGACAACAGGAGTTGATCTCGAGGCATCTCTTAGTTCCACAAGAATAATTCACCAACATTGTCGTCCTGGCCAGGTGGTCTGTGATAGACTCCCACAACAATATCCCCTTTATTTGTTCATTCCTTAATCCTTACCCAGAGGATCTCAACTTTGCCATCGCCAACTTGAAGTTCCACACAGTCCAGCCCCTGCTTCACATACATCGCCACCCTGCCACCTCGCCTACCCTGCCTGTCCCTCCTGAGGAGCTGTAACCATGTATTGTGACACACCAGCCACAGGACTCATCCACCAGGTTTCGCTTATGCCGATATTCATGTTCAAGTCTATTGTGCTAAAATTACATGAAATACATGAATACAGAATAGGCATTTTTAGTATGTATTCATTTGTGTTTGTATACAGATTTGTAGATGCAGGTCTACATATTCATGTTTTGAATCAGGAGAAAATACATCTGTAAAATAGGTGAGTATCCAAAGCCTAGATGGAACTTCTGTAGCATTCATGTGTGCTCTGTTAATGGATGACAAATTAGTACAAAGTCCCAGTCCCACTTTCTTTTGATGTGGGCCAAAAATATGAAATTACACGAGGCCACAGAATTGAGACTTTTTTTTTTGAACTTTTACTGTTCGTGAAGGCAATTATCTAAAGAACTTTTTTTTTTTTTTTTCCAAGAGCCTTCTCTTCTCCAGGATGAACAACCCCAAATTCTCTCAGCCTGCCTTCATAGGAGAGGTGCTCCAGCCCTCTGATCATCTTCATGGCCCTCCTCTGGACTCGTTCTAATACTTCCATGTCCTTCTTGTGCTGGGGGACCCAGAGATGAACACAGTACTCTAGGTGGGGTCTCACAAGAGCAGAGTAGAAGGGAGAATCAACTCCCTCAACCTGCTGGCCGTGCTCCTTTTGATGCAGCCCAGTATGGTTGACTTTCTGGGCTGCAAGCACACATTGCCATCTCATGTTGAGCTTCCCATCAACCAGCACCCCCAGGTCTTTCTCCTCAGATCTGCTCTTAACTCATTCTCCACCCTGCCTGGATTTGTGTTTAAGATTGCCTCAGGCCCCTTGCACTTGGCCTTGTTGAACTTCATCCTAAGAAGTACTTCAGAATTGTATCAAAATGAAGCATAATTTTAAAGTGTGAGAAATCCCTTAGAAACAGAACTGTATGCTTCACTTACATTTCAACTGTAATGCTAAATGTTTTTCAGGAGCAATTAAGTAATTTATGTAAAGGCTAACCCAAGGACATTAGGAAGAAATTTATCATTTGTAAGATTTTATGTCATAAGCTTTTGATTTGGGGAAATATTCTCAGGTTACCAATAGATTCCAGATTTACCTGGAACTATTTTAAAGATAATCTCTTTCAAAAAAATAAGGATTACTAGCACTTAAAGTTCAGGAAAGGCATAAAAATAAATAAGGTTCTTAAAACTTGAATTTGTTATTATGTCTTTTTTTTTATGCTTGCCTCTGTCTTGAACACATGTATTTCAATACCCACGAGTTTGTTGGCTGAGCATAACTGTGCATAGTCAGTCTTTACAACATTACCTGTTACAGCTATCATGTTCATGACCTGTGTTTTAAGGAATAATTATGCTTATTATGCTTCCGTTATTGAGATTGCAAAAGGAAGCTGCCTACATATTTAACAGCTTACATATAAACTGTAATTGAGTCAGTTAGATACTACAAGATTCAAAACATGAAATGGATCTGTTTACTAAATAAAATGGAATTGCATGTATTGATTTAATTTAAAAAAAATCACAACCAAATAAATTCATCTGTTGTTTTTTTTTTGGTTTTGTTTGTTTGTTTGTTTATTCTAGAATCGAATGGAAGAAAGCAAAGCACTCTTTAGAACAATTATTACATATCCATGGTTCCAGAATTCTTCAGTTATTCTGTTCTTAAATAAAAAAGATCTCTTAGAGGAGAAAATTTTGTACTCCCATCTAGTTGATTATTTCCCAGAGTATGATGGTAAGTATATTTCCACCAGAGCTCATGCTCCATTAACACTCCAGTAATGACAAATTATCCCCCAATTCTTCATTACATCCATGTTCTTCATTACAAACTGTACTTAGTACACCAAATGGTTAATTTGTAGTTGAGTGGCTTGCTGGTCATGTTTTCTTTTTAATTATATGAAAAGGAAAAATGATTAAAAATAACAGTTTTTAATAATTGAAATTTTTAAAGTCACTGAAATCTTGTGGTATTTTCTAGATTTCTAGGATTTCATTTCATAACTCCATTAACTGTGGATAGGATGGCAGTACCTTTCATGTGAAATTATTGCTTCTAGATGAGTAACAACATATTACCAATGAACCTTATTCTGTTCTTGTTCCTAAGTTGAGGTGAATACTTGAAGTGAAGTATAAAGTTAAAAATAAATAAAAACACATTTCTTCTCATTTTTACTCATAGTCTTTTTTGAGGATTTTTGTTTGTTTGTTTAATCCTGTATATTTGAATAGAAGTGTCATAAATTCTCTGGGGATGTCAGAGAAACCAGTATCACTCCTCCCACACTTTCATTATGCCATTTCTTTCTTGTTTTCTTTATTTTACTTATGTAAAATGTAATGTGCTTGTCTCAGAAAACATTACGTGAAACATAGCTGTTCCTAAGGAAATTGTACTTTTATAAAGTTCTCCTCAGGTAAAAAGTAAGGTATTTTAAGATAATTTTTAGGAGTTGGTCTCAATGATCCTTCTGGATCCCTTCCAACTCAGGGTATTCTACGATTCTATGAACTGAGTGGAGTCTTTAGTAACAGGGGAAAAATCAAATTCATATAATAAAATCTCTTTTGTCTCACCAGAGAGTGAACAGCAAATTTGAAAGCTACAAAAATAAAAGATTAAATTTCTCATTTTCAAAACTAAAAAGTGATAATAGGAAAAAGTTACAGGTATTTTTCCTGTTTGAGAGGAAAGGATGTGTTCACAGTAAACAGCCTGGAGGATCAGCCAATACTTACTTATGAATCACTCTAAGTTTGTTTGATCATAGAATAAAATCATAGAATCATTTAGGTTGGAAAAGACCCTTTAGATCATCAAGTGCAACCATCACCTAACACTACCAACTCCACCACTAAACCATGTCCCTAAGCACCACATCCACACATCTCTTAAATACCTTCAGGATGGTGACTCCACCACTTCCCTGGGTAGCCCATTCCAATGCCTAACCACCCTTTCCATTAAAAAATCTTCCTGACATCCTATCTAAACATCCCCTAATGCATCCTATCTCTTGTCACCTGAGAAAAGAGACCAATACCCACCTTGCTGAAACCTCCTTTCAGGTAGTTGTAGAGAATAATGAGGTCTCCCCTCAGTCCCCTCTTCTCAAGACTAAACAACCCCAGTTCCCTCAGACGCTCCTTCATAAGACTTGTTCTCCAGACCCTTCACCAGATTTGTTGCTCTTCTCTAAATGCAAGTTCCAGCAAATCAATATCCTTCTTGTAGTGTGGGGTCCAAAAGTGAACACAGTACTGGAGGTGTGGTCTCACCAGTGCCGAGTACAGAGGGACAATCACTTCCCTAGCCCTGCTGGCCACACTATTTCTGATGCAGGCCAGGATAGCCTTCTTGGCTACCTGGGCACGCTGTTAGCTCATGTTCAGTTGGCTGTCGACCGACACCCCAGGTCCTTTTCTGCTGGCAAATTTCCAGCCACTCTTCCCCAGGTCATACTACTGCATGGGATTGTTATGACAATATGTTATGTCCTAGTGCAGGACCCGGCCTTACCCTTGTTGAATGTCATGCAATTGACTTGGCCCATTGATCTAGCCTTTCCAGATCCCTCTGCAGAGCCTTGCTACCTTCAAGCAGATCAACACTCTTGCCCAACTTCTTGTCATCTGCAAATTTACCGAGGATGCACTTGATCCCCTCATCCAGATCTTTAACAAAAATGTTAATGTAACTGGCCTCAATACTGAGTCTTGGGAAACACCACTGATGACCAGCCACCAACTAGATTTAACTCCATTCACAATGACCTTTTCGGCCCGACTATCCAAGCAGTTTTTTTACCCAGCAGACAGTACATACTTTGAAGACATGAGCATCCAAGAGAAGGCTGTAGGAGACAGTATCAGATGCCTTGAGGTCACAGAACAGATTTTACAAAACTTTAATGTAGTAGTAATTTAGGATTTATTTTATACTTTTCTGGTAAATCACAAGAATAGATTGTATGATTCTTAACAGCACTTAATCAGCATTTAAGCATCAGCCAATTTAACACAATGATTTCAACAGAATTTGCTACAGTTGAAACAGCAACATAGTTAAAGATTCAAGAATGGCAAGTTTTGCCCAAGATTTACTGCAGCGGGGGGGGGGGGGTCTAACTCAGTCTCACGCTTTCAAGATTCCCCCCTTTTAGTGAATCACTCACACTTCTCCCTCATCAACATTTGTCCACAGATGAGCTTTTATCCTTGAGGAGTCAGTCCTGAGAGACATCTCACCTCAGGGGTACCCTGAGAGGCATCCCAGATTGGTGGGAGATCAAGGGTCACGGCCTGCTGCAGGTCCCTGGAGAGCTTGCTTGGATCACTATAGGATTGCTAGATGATTGACTTTTAGTCAGAAATTTTCCAGAATTCATTTCTTTTTTTAATTTGACTATGATTCAACTTGTTCAACACACACACACACACACCCATTTAGAAAATAATTGCGCCTTTCTCAATTAGTCATGTCACAGGGCTTTGGATACATACATTTAGGGAGAGGCCTGCTGGTCCTGTGCATGTAATGTATAAATAACAGGGGAATGAGGCAGTGTCAGGCTTCACCACACTCTGTAGATAACAGAGGAATGATGCCATGATGGTTTTTCCTTGAATCATAGATAACAAGGAATGATTCTGCACTATATTAGATAAAGTGATTGACTCGTAGTCAAACTCAGATTCCTTATCATGTCGATCTTGTTGAAGAAAATTATTGAGATCTTTCTGAGAAGATTAGACAAACTTCCTGTTACCATATTAGCAGGTATGTATAGTACATAGTATAACTTTTTATTCTTTGATCAATTTAGAGGAATCAAACTTGTTGCTGTCCTGGTTTCAGCTAAGATAGAGTTAATTTTACTTCCAGTAAAGTAGGGTAAGGTAAAGTAGAATTCTAGTCTGGTAGGGTTCTGTGTTTGGGAGTTAGGATGAACATAATGCTGATATCACACTGATGTTTTAATTGTTGAGTTGCAAGGAAAAACAACTGCAAAAGGGTGAATCTTTGAGAAATTGATGCTCCAATATCAGCAGGAAGTCCCCAAGACACAGTAATGAATATATGACCAGGATTAGAGGGGCCCTACCTCCAGCCAGGGAAGGAAAAGGACAGTCGTGTTTATTGGGACTGTGTGGATTCGGTGGCCTGGCACGTCAGACCCACAAAAGTATAAGGCTTTAGTAGACACAGGCGCACAGTGTACTGTAATGCCATCAAGCTATAAAGGGCCAGAATCCATCTGTATTTATGGGGTGACAGGGGATCCCAGCAGTTAACTGTATTGGAGTATTGGAGGCTGAAGTGAGTCTAACTGGAATGAATGGCAAAAGCACCCTACTGGGACTGCCGTGGAGGCTCTGTGCATCCTTGGCATAGACTCAGAAGAGGATACTTCAAGCACCCAAAAGGGTACCAGTGGGCCTTTGGCGTAGCAGCCTTGGAGATGGAGGACATTAAACAGTTGTCTACCTTGTCTACCTTGCCCAGTCTCTTGGAGGACCCTTCTGTTGTAGGGTTGCTGAGGGTTGAAGAACAGCAGGTGCCAATCGCTAACACAACAGTGCATGGGCAGCAATATCGCACCCAACCAAGACTCCCTGATTCCCATCCATAAGCTAATTCATCTACTGGAAAGCCAAGGAGTGATCAGCAAATCTCATTCACTTTTTAATAGTCCCATATGGCCAGTGGGAAAGTCTCATGGTGAGTGAAAGCTAACAGTAGACTATCGGGGCCTGAATGAGGTCACACCACTGCTGAATGCTGCAGTGCCAGACATGCTAGAACTCCAATACATACTGGAATCAAAGGCAGCCAAATGGTATGCCACAATTTTATATGGCTAATGTATTTTTCTCCATCCCTTTAGCAGCAGAGTGCAGGCCACAGTTTGTTTTCACTTGGAGGGGTGTCCAATATACTTGGAATCAACTACCCCAGGGGTGGAAACACAGCCCTACCATTTGCCATGGACTGATCCAGTCTGCGCTGGAACAGGGGGAAGCTCCTGAACACCTGCAGTACATCGATGACATTATTGTGTGGGGTGACACAGCAGAGGAAGTTTCTAAGAAAGGGAAGAAAATAGCCCAAATCCTTCTGAAGGCTGGTTTTGCCATAAAACAAAATAAAGTCAAAGGACCTGCACGAGAGATCCAGTTTTTAGAAATAAAATGGCAAGATGGAGGTCGTCAAATCCCAATGGATGTGATCAACAAAATAACAGCTATGTCTCCACCAACTAGCAAAAAAGAAACACAAACTTTCCTAGGTGTTGTGGGGTTTTGGAGAACGCACATTCCAATTTACAGTCTGATTGTAAACCCTCTCTACCAAGTAACCCGTAAGAAGAATGATTTTGAATGGGGCCCTGAGCAATGACAAGCCTTTGAACAAATTAAACAGGAGACAGTTCATGCAGTAGCCCTTGGGCCCAGTCCGAACAGACCAGATGTAAAGAATGTGCTCTACACTGCAGCCAGGGAGAATGGCCCACCTGGAAACCACTGGCAGAAAGAACCTGGGAAACTCGAGGTCGACCCCTTGGTTTTGGAGTCAGGAATAGAGAGGATCTGAGGCCCTGTACACTCCAACTGAAAAAGATATATTGGCAGCATATGAAGTAGTTTGATCTGCTTTGGAAGTGGTTGGAACTGAAGCACAGCTCTTCCTGGCACCCCGACTGCCGGTACTGGGCTGGGTGTTAAAACAAAGGACCCCCCTTTACACACCATGCAACTGATGCTACATGGAGCAAGTGGGTTGCACTGATTACTCAGCGGGCTCAAATAGAAACTCTAGTCGCCCAGGAATCCTGGAAGTAGTTGTGGACTGGCCAGAAGGCAAATATTTGGGGATATCGCCAGAGGAGGAGGTGGCCTGTGCTGAAGAAGCTGCAATGTATAACAAGCTACCAGAAAATGAGAAGCAATGTGCCCTGTTCCAGGATTCTGATGGGTCCTGTCGTATTGCAGGAAAGCATCAGTTGGCTGGAAACATCCTGTGCCCCATGCACTGCCCCAGAACACTATCTTGGGCCTTGAAAAGCAAGTCCTATGGCAACATGCCCCCCTGAAATCACTGTCAGACAATGGGACGCATTTCCAAAACAACCTCGTAGACACTTGGGCCGAAAAGCATGATTTTGAGTGGGTATATCATATCCCCTATCATGCACCAGCCTCCGGGAAAGTTGAACGATATAATGAATTGTTAAAGACTACACTGAAGGCAATGGGTGCTGGACATTCAAACACTGGGATACACATTTGGCAAAGGCCACCTGGTTAGTCAACACTAGGGGATCTGCAGCCAAACTGGACCTCCGCAGTCAAACCTGTTACATCCTGTAGAAGGGGACAAAGTCCCTGTAGTGCATGTAGAAACATCCTGGGAAGACAGTCTGGGCTATTCCTGCCTCAGGAAAAGGCATCCCATTCATGGGATTGCTTTTGCGCAGGGACCTGGATGCACTTGGTGGGTAATGCAAAAGGATGGGGAGGCCCGGTGTGTACCTCAAGGGGATTTAATACTGGGTGAGAATAGCTCATGAGTTGAATTGTATCATGTTAATTATTATATAATACTGTATGTCATCTCCATTGCCCCAACCCAGGTGCAGGACCTTGCACTTGGCCTCGTTAAAATTCATGAGGTTCACACAGACCCACCTCTCAAGCCTGTCAAGGTCCCTCTGGATGCATCCCTTCCTCCAGCATGTCAACTGCACCACTTAGCTTGGTGTCATCTGCAAGTAGTACTATACAGAAAAGAACTATTTAGAAGAGAATTCAAAAAGAATTGAAAATATTCTTGTCCTTTTGAGTTTATTTCATGTGACAGATGCCCTAGATGACGTCCAGCAGGTTAATCTTCACTTTTCTAGATTGACTCTTGTGTAAAGTAGAACATGTAGTTTGGTTACACAGACTTTGTGTTCTTCTGAGAATTACAGCCTTAATATAGATTTAATAGGATCATTATCTTATGCAGTTTAGATAACTGATTTGTTAGAACAGTAACAATTTGCAGTTGACCAGCTTCAGCTAGAAAGCAATTTTTTTTATCACTAATTAAATGAAATTCTATTGTAGTGTTAGGATATAACTTGTTTATGCTTTTTAAAAATACAGTTTAAATACAGTAGGTATAGAATGACAATTTAACAATTCTATTAATTTTATAATGATTTATTAGTATAATGTAACTAATATTTCTGTTGTTCATTTTGTGTGGTTACAGATCATCCAATTCATCTCTCCATTTTAAAAATTATTTTATGGAAGAAAGGATAGTAAGCAGGAAAAAAAAAAAAAGCTCTTGCATGATCAACTTCTGGAATTTCATTCCATTTTATTTTTAATGGTTCCTACTGGAAAAAAAATACTATATAATAGTATTTATTAGTAAAAATGTTCCTTCTCTTATGTGAGGATCACACACTGGATCTTTCTTCTGTTTTCTGCTCCTAAGGTTCCCTCTTAAAGAAGCTCCAATTTTGAACTGACTGTAAGAAAACTGACTTTCTCTTCTTAATTATTAGGACCACAACGGGATGCACAAGCAGCACGAGAGTTCATCTTGAAGATGTTTGTAGACCTGAATCCAGACAGTGACAAAATTATCTACTCCCACTTCACATGTGCTACAGACACAGAGAATATACGCTTCGTCTTTGCTGCTGTCAAGGATACTATCCTACAGTTAAACCTGAAGGAGTACAACCTGGTTTAACTGTGCCAGGGAGGCCCTGCAAGATCACCTTTACGTGACTGAAGATACAGAAGAGGGACTGTATTATCTGTGAAAACAATTTGCATAATACTAATTTATTGCTGAAGTTATATTCACTCTGAATATCCACAGAGTTTGTAGTTAATATTATGTTTTTATTTAAACTATATGGAGAAAAAACAAAAGATGCTGAACTACATTCACAGCACATTTCCTTATCTTTTAGGCAAAGCCTCATGACTCAATGCGTTTTAAATTCTCAGTCATACTCGCACAAAGGATAAAGTTTTTTTGATACTGAAACAAAGTCAATCCGGTTTCCTCTTTCCCTGACCGTTTCTCTCTCCTTCCTTCCCTTCCCACTTTATGTTTCTAAAGGTATAATGGCCTTTTTTCCCAGTTGCATTTCTTGGTAAAATATTTTCTATTGAGTGATTTGGTCAGAAAAAATGTTATCATCAATATTTAAAATATCAGTTATTCTAATTTTACAAAATGTACTTTTTCTGAAGGATCAAAAGTATTGGTAGTATGACTTCTAAATTCTTGACATGGGTGTTTTCATTCTGTCTTCACTTCTGAGGCTAGAATATTGGATTGCAAAATAGAATTACAGATGTGTATGGATGTAAATTTAACCATGTTTTCACAGTTCAGAAAGATTCACAGAAGACAGTAATGAAATACCTAACACAAACCTAGGATGTACATGGAATATCACAGAATCTCTTTTTAATTGACATGTGCCGTTTTTTTTCTCTTTTCTTTATTCACAGATGTCAAACAGAAATGTCACGAACACTACATTTTTCCCAGTAGCTACAGACTGAAACAGTGTGGGTTGTGTTTTTTTCAGTTGTGTGTTTTTTTTTCTTAAGTTACAGCTTTTTAAATTTGTTTTTCCACATTAGATTTTATATATATATATATTATATATATATATATATATAAAATTAATCTTGCCAAATCTGTCTTTTTATAAAACTGATATTTTGAAAATATAGATATTGAATGAAATACCAAAGTGATGGATTGGGAACTGACCTGATTGAGTCAACTGCCAAATGATAACAAACAGTTTCAGTTCCTACAATCCCATTTTAGAAAGTGTTCCATTTTCTATTGCCAAAAACAACAGTGTGAATGAATATGATAATAGATACATGTGTATAAAAAACAGTTTAACTCCTTATGTCAGAGTTGACATGAGACTGCATACAACGTGTTCTGTAATAATATCAAGGCATCTTTAGTTTTACAACATGAAATGCTTGTTCACTGGTTGCTTGTTCACTGAATCACAGACATTTGATAGGCTTAATATAAAAGCCTTGATATTCTTTAGAAAGAGCTATGAATATAAATGAACCATTGAGAAAATCACTCTATAAATTTAAACGTGCCATTTTTTAACAACAAAAATGCAGCAATCATTGATGAGTCTTTATTCTACAGCTTAAGTTGAAAGAAGGTGCTTTTTGACCAGGTGCATTATTGCTGGCAAGCTACAGAGGACTCAGATATGTAATTGGATTGTCTGCAATGCCAAGTAGCACTAGAGTGCACTTAACACAGAAATTGCTGCCTCTCAGCAGTGTAGGGGAAGTGGAAAAAAGAATGGCTTATTAGTTGAGTAACAAAGTTAACAATAAAGACTAATGAATTGTTTTTCATCCTTAACCCTCCCAGCTCCAAAACAACAATAAGAACAGCTGATACTTCTTTCTCCCTTATAAAACATCTTATAATTAAAATCTGGTTGTACATACATATATATATATGGAAGCATCCATGTTATCTTTGTAATTATTAATTTTTGGGCAAATTGAATGTGCTGTGTTGATATGTATCTATGTAATTGTACTGTATGTCATAGCTAATTCACATTTTAAATAATGCTATTTTATTTACTTTTTAAGAGAAAATAATGTAAATTTTGTCAGTTATTTCTGACTAGGGACTTGTTTTTATTTAAATATATATATATATAGTACAGAGTGGTACTGGCATCGTACTGTATAAAATTATTTGTACATTCCGAGTAGAAATAAAATTGTATACATGCAAAGGACATTGACATTCAAAACAATGCTTAAATCTTGTGAGGGCTTTATACAAATGTAGAAACAGTTTTGTTGGAAGAACATATGCCATTATATCTAGGATTGGAAAATAAGCTCTTAAATATGAATTTGTATTTGGCAGAGTCAACTTTGATTAATTTTACCTTTCTAATGGCCTTTATTAGAAAAGTTAATTTAGAGACATTTCAAACCAGTGAACATAAGTACTAATGGGCATATGCTATTTCCCTAAAAATAATCATGAAAAAATACAGAACATCAGATCAATTAAACATTATTTCAGAAATTACAGAAAACTTGGATCTAGAACAAAAAACTCATTAACGTTAACAATTTTAAGGAGTTAAAAATTTTATTTAAGAAAGCTAAAGCAGGTAGTTGTATGTTATAAAAAGTGACACTGACATTCTAAATAGGTGATCAGAGTAGTTAATGTTGTTATATATGGCATTATAAAATTGGTCCTGATCTTGCTTAAAAACATAAAGCTTCTGTGTCTACTATTAACTATGGAGTGCATGATAATATCCCTTCTTTTAACTTGGGAATATATTGGCCACCTTGGATTTAGTGATTTAAATAGAACTGTAGGAAAAAAAAAAAAAGCAAAAAAAAAACAAGTGGTGTCTTATGAAGGTTTGGTAGTTTTTTGTTTGTTTTGTTATGGGGTATTGGGGAAGGGGATGGGGTTTTATGTTTTGTATAAAAATAAACAAAAGTTTTCTCATACATTTATACTTATATTGTAATTGCAAAATTCAAGAGGTTGTGCCACGGGCTACTTGTGGTATATTTTAAGTGAGCAAACCTGTGGCAATGATTAGATCATTTGAGCATAGTCTGAAAAAATATATATTCAGCATGCTAATGCAAGCTTTATATGAATCATCTAACAGCACTGCAGTGTAACAGTTTTTGCAAAAACATTTCCTTTTTAAATGACATAGCTGTTCCCACTTGCAATATATCTGTTGTTGTTTTAATTGGTGGTTTCCAGTATGGGTTATAGCGCTTGAGTCCAGAAGTTTGTGCCAATAACATGAAACTGAAAGCAAACACAAGACACAAACCTTTTTACTTTATGTGATATGTGATTTCATTGAATGTCTTAAATGGGGTAGGAGGAAGGAAAACATTTTGGGAACCTGAGTATTTTAGGTGTTTGTTAGCACAAGAAAGCTGTAATATGTGTTTTACAAATCCTTAAACTTGCTTTTTCACTAAGTAACTGGCACTGTAATGACATATATAGGATGATGCAGCTATAAGGGCAGTTTACTTCTTATCATTTAGACTCTTTTGATTGTCAAAGTATATGAAATGTCATTTTCAATTATACTGCCACATGATTGTGAAACACTTTTTTAAGTTTGAAAGTTGAGAAGAGACTTAATGCTGGCTATCAGTCAGAACTGACTACATAATTTGCAAAAACTTGAAATGGAGGAAACGGTCTGCATATGAAGACATTGCTAGACTCCCAGCCTTTGGTTATAAAATGCAAAAGATTTTCAGATTTCTCAAACTAACGTCCCTTGCCTAGTTATGCATTCTTCACAAAACAATGAAATAACAAGAGAAAACATGAAACCAACATGAAAAAAAAATAAAATTTATCCAAATTATTTTATGTGCTGCTGTTCTGGAGTGCTGTCATGGTTACTGCATACTAGTCTATTAAAAAACTAATGAAGTGCGCACCATATATTAACAAGACCTACAAATGACCTACCTCTAGTTAAGAAACCAATAAAGTAAATACGTTTTGGAGATAATGTCTCAACTTAGAAAATTAAAATGGCATGTTGTTAATTATTAATGACTATTTTAGACATTCATGCTTTTGTAAATACAGTCCTTTTGACATAAAACACCTAAGGTCATCTGTCCCTGTCCAATTTGTTAGTTTAGCAGAGATCTTGCAAAACCATATGTTTTGGTTTAATAAGAAGAAGCACCGATATCTCCTCTTTTTTTTTTTTCTTTTATTTATCCATAATATTTTGAGTTGTATCAATTAAAGCAGACACTTACATGTAATCAGTAATCTATTGAGAGTCTTTATTTAACTAGTTAAATGTTTATTACTGTAACTTTCACTCAGTCTTTTTCACAGTAGCCATGCTGCAGGAAAGAAAGGAACAGAGGAATTATTTTGGGCAAAGTTAATGTTGAAGATAGCGTCAAAAATACAAGAGAATTCAGACAGATCAATCTTACTGTAAAGCTGTTGTTTATTATTTCTCTCAAAGATTGTCTAAGCTGAAGTCTATTTCTGGATTCCTCATTTACCATACTGAAGAAAATCCTTATTTGACCATTATATTTGTGGGGGTTATGAGAGACATTTTTAAACTTGCAGTGTTTTAAAAAAATAAAGATATTTGCTGTTCTTAAAGTGTCATTTAATCACAAGCCCTGTCTACTGTTTAGGGAACCAAAATAGAGTGCACTGTTTGTTTTTTGTTTGTTTGTTTGTTTTTGAAAAAAAATAATGTATAAAACTGTTGTTTAAAATTTTGCTCTTTAAAAATACAGTATTTTTGGCCATAAAGTTGTACTATTACTATCTTAGATCTTTGACATATTTCTGAAATATATTTGGCCTTAATGTTCTCCCAAAATGTTTCTTATTATGATATATATTAGATAGATGCATTATTCCAATGACTTTTTTTTTTAAAAAAATTATACATGCTCCCCTCCTCATTGTCCAAATATTAAAATTTCCTGATGTCCTAGTTTTGGCTAGGATATAGTTATTTTCCTCCTAGTAGATGGTATGGTGCTGTGTTTTAGATTAGGATGAGAATAACGTTGAAAACACACTGATGTTTTAATTGTTGCAGAACAGTGCTTACACCAAGCCAAGGACTTTTCAGCTTCCTCACTCTGTCCTGCAAACAGGCAGGCTGGGTGTGCATCAGGAGCTGGGAGGGGACAGACCCAGGACAGCTGACCCAAACTGGCCAAAGGGGTATTCCATACCATGTGTTGTCATGCTGAACAATTAATATGGGGTGGTTGGCCAGGGTGGGGAGACTGGCTGCTCGGGGATAGGCTGTGCATCGGTCAGCAGGTGGTGAGCAATTGCATTGTGCTTCTCTTGCTTTTGTACATATTATTAGTAGTACAATTATTATCATTATTGTTATTGTTTTCCTTTCATTTCTGTCCTAATAAACTGTCTTTATCTCAACCCACAAGCTTTCACTTTTTTTCAATTCTCTCCCCGATCCCACTTTGGGGGGGGAAGGATGAGCGAATGGCTCTGTGGTGCTTAGCTGCCGGTCGGGTTAAACCGCAACAGTCCTTTTGGTGCCCAATGTGGGGCACGAACGGTTGAGATAACGACAGATCTGAGCAGAGCATGTTAAACCAAAATTGTTATAAGCATTAGACCAGTTTAATAGTTGCTAATCACAATGTTGCTTTTTTTGATCTCAGGTCTGCTGTGCCTGTTTTGCAAACTGAGTTATATAGCACATTACTTACTGTATGTGTTCCCTGTCGTGCTCTTTATCCTTTCCAGGGGCTGATTTAAGGTTGTTATTTTCTGGTGCTGTGTAACACTGGCGCACAATGATAAAATTGCTTGTCCTGAGACTAGTCTGGTATTTGTATTCAGCATTGCCGTCAACTCCATATTTTGGGAACCATACCTCAGAAACTACTCAGGGGGAGATGTCTTTTCCCACTTGTCCACTCTCCCTTTCTCCTTCACCCTCTCCTCCTTCTCCAAACGAATTACGATAGCTTCTCAAAACTTTGAATATCCTTGGGATGTTCAGACCAGCATGTTCTTCATTCTGAATGCGCTACAGGTTTTGTTTAAAGTTAAACAACTACTTAAGAATGTCATCCAGAGATCTGTCCTGTGGCAGGGCAGTTAGGAGTGGCAGGGAGTGTGGGAGGATATGGAAGGATACTTTCTCAAAACTTCTTCTGCTGTGTTTCCCCTTACAATGATATCATTGATGTACTGCAGGTGTTCAGGAGCGTTCCCCTGTTCCAGTGTCATCTGGATCAGTCCATTGCAAATGGTAGGGCTGTGTTTCCACCCCTGGGGCAGTCGTTTCCAAGTATACTGAATGCCCCTCCAAGTGAAAGCAAACTGTGGCCTGCATGCTGCTGCCAGAGGGATGGAGAAAAATGCATTAGCAATATGATTGTAGCATACCACTTAGCTGCCTTTGACTCTAGTTCATACTGGAGTTCTAGCATGTCTGGCACTGCAGCACTCAGCAGGTGGCGTGACTTCATTCAGGCCCTGATAGTCCACTGTTAGCCTCCACTCGCCATTAGACTTTTGCACTGGCCTTATGGGGACTATTAAAGGGTGAACGAGTCTTGCTGATCACGCCTTGGCTCTCCAGATGATGAACTAAATCATGGATAGGAATCAGGGAGTCTCAGTTGGTGCGATATTGCCGTCGGTGCACCATTGTGGTAGCAATGGTACCTGCTGTTCTTCAACCTCCAGCAATCCTACAACAGAAGGGTCTTCTGAAAGGCCAGGCAGGGTAGACAGCTGCCTAATCTTCTCTGTGCTCAAAGCAGCTATGCCAAAAGCTATGCCAAAAGCCCACCGGTATCCTTTTGGATCCTTGAAGTACCCTCTCTTGAGGTAGTCTATGCCAAGGATGCATGGAGCCTCTGAGCCAGTCACAATGGGATGCTTTTGCCACTCGTTACCAGTTAGACTCACTTCAGCTTCCAGTACAGTTAGTTGTTGGGATCACCTGTCACTCCAGATACAGATGAATTCTGTCCCTTGTAGCCTGATGGCATTAAGGTACATTGTGCGCCAATGTCCACTAGAGCATTGTATTCTTGTAGTTCCGATGTGCCAGACCACTCTAGCATTCTTTTTATAAAAGGTTTATCTTGCAATGCAAAAAGACTATTATTCCCCAGATCGGTGTTATAACTATTACTAATGACGACTTAGCTCTATTGCAGGGCAGGAGTGCAGAGACGCAGATTACACTGCCAAATGACCACCGGCAGGCTCTTTCACAAACCTAAGGTTGCAGCTGGCACTGCCTGCAGCCGTATAGCAGACGTTACACTCTCTTTCCTAACTAGTAATCATGTGTCTTATCCATTTGTGGTGAATGGTCAGTGGCAAAAAGAGAAGGAGGATGCCACTGACACTAACAGCATGGGTAATAGAAGTAGTATAAATGACACAGGTGACGGTGCGGGGCGCTCTGCCTGCTGCTCGCCTTTGCCTGACTGTGCACTGCTGCCAACGGTGCTAGAGTAAAATGTGAAGATTGCTCAGATGGCAGTGATGAGAAGATGTGTGAAGAAGATGTGTGCTGAATCTGACTTTGTGTGCAACAGTGGTCAGTGTGTGCCAAACAGATGGCAGTGTGATGGGGATCCGGATTGTGAAGATGGGTCTGACGAAACGTGTTGAGCTGTGTCATATGAGAACAGTGTCATAGAAATGTGATGGTGAAAAAGACTGTGACAGTGGAGAAGAGAATGTGGCAA